>NC_090646.1:325580327-325592827 GCF_040937935.1 Hyperolius riggenbachi | reverse complement strand
CCCGTAGGTCCTGGCTTCTTTCTTTCTTCCTGTTCTTGCGTTCTGTCTCCTTGTAACAGCTGTTTCAGGGAAATGGAATGCAAGAACAGGGAGGAAGAAGTAAGTAATTCACGCGTGCAGGCCCTGCCAGCAAGTGATTTATCTCCGCAGCTACGTCGTCCTGCCCCCCCCCCCCCCTACAACCAGTAAAATGTCACTGTGCATGGTATGATTACCATCAAACCAAGGCTTACCATCATACTGGTATACCGTGGCAACCCTAGCGCGTAGTGGTAATAGGCCCTTACACTCAGAACAAGATTGCTTCAGATGTTCCCAAGGAAGGAACCCTTAATGATTTTACTGATCTTTTAATGCAGCTAATAATCTAACAGATGCAGCGAATGTTAAGTTTACGGCTAGAACCACATCTTTCAGGCTAAGTTTCCACTAGTGCGTTGCAAATTATTTGCTGGAACCGCGCAAACAAAATCTCATGCGAATATGCATTCAAGTGTATGAAAATTTTAATGTGAAATTGTGGCGATTTCACATGTTTTTCTGAATATGCATTTTTAACCAGGTCAGTGACTGTTTTCATCTTGACCTTAAGGGGCTTGACCAAAGCGGTAAGCTACAGGAGGTTTGAAATGGACAGTATTCAGTCAGTAATGTATCTTTTGCAGAAAGACTTTTTCCTGGCCTCCCTGAATATGTTTCCTGGCCTACCTGGATCTGAAACATGCATATCACAATACCCCAGAGTTTGCAGCAGTTCCCTAGATTTGCCATCCTAGTGAAAGGAGAGGGTAAGACATTTTCTATTTAAAGCGGACCCAAACCAAACATTTTTTTTTTTATTTTTTTTTATTAAAAATATTTAGTTGCACCACTCTGACACATAGATAAACACTCCTTCAAACCTATGAGCATTTCAGTGCATGCTTTTCACCCTTCTCTTTTCATAACTAGGGTTATACTGGGGGCAGCCATTAGCAATTCCTCCATTGCCGGACACCACCTACTCCACCAGTTTGCCGGATTTTTCCCAGCAATTTGAAAGGAAGGGAGGGTTTTTTTCCAATAAATGTAAAATATTGTATATTTGTCATCATGCAGCTGAAAAAAAGGCTGCTATTATTATAATTTTAGAAAATAGATTTTATTTCTGAAATCTTGTATTTTTAATTTGGGTCCACTTTAATGCATTATCTTTTGGACTTTAGTCAGCTCCCTGGTCATGAACTAATGCAATGGCTGAGGTTTTTCGCAGTCCTTAGACTCGTTTTCTGTTTGTGTATTTGGGGTACTTGGACGACCCGCTGATCTGAAGGCCCTCGGTAGACTCAGTTCGAAGCTAGGTGGAATAGTGTTTGTACTTCAGTTTTTAGGGTGGCTTTTTAACTGGGCAAAGTCTTCTGTACAACTTTTCGAAGTTTGGGATATTTGTGCTTCTGCATTTCCACCTCTGATGAAAGAATCTTGTTACTTGACAGAGAGGTTACTTCTATTCTTAATGCTGTCTTCTTTTTAGAATGCAGGTATGATATAGCTGAGAAAGGCCATGGCTATTCTGGGAATTCTAACATAACTTCCAGCAATTCGGTGGAGCTAGTTTCATTCAAGACACTTACAGATGTGGAACATCTTATAACAGAGATATCGGGTATCTAGACAAACGAGCGACCATTCCACACAACATGAAGGTTTCTCTCATGTGTTGGCAGGATCATGCATGTCTCTCCGAAGGTAGTCTCTGGATTTATCCATGCAAAAATATCCTTACAACAGAAGCCAGCTGTTGGGAATGGGGAGTGCATTTAGATCTTCCAGCTCAAGGTCCTTGGTCCAACAGGTTGAGAAAGTAGTCTTCAAGCAGCAGGGAGCTGGAAGCAGTCTGGAGAGCTTTGCAACACTTCAGAATTCAGTTAAGAAATTGTCAGGTGACTGTATGAACAGACAACAGCAGTGTGGTGTCTTATATAAACTGGCATGGGGAACGAAAAGTCATCTTTTATAGTTAGACTGGTAGAATTTTATATTCTGGTCTGAAGCCAATCTCTGTTCTCTATAGTTGTTTCTTCTGAAGGGAACATCAAATTACCTGGCCGATTTATCTCAGCAGGTCAGTTTTGGACTAAAATAAATGGTCCCTTAATCTGAAAATCTTTCAGCAGATAACCAGAAAATGGGGTTTTCCGGAGGAGGATCTAACTGCCAGAAAAAAACTATGCAAAGTGTCACAGGTTCTGCTTTCTTTACTCACAGGACAGGCCTTAGGTAGTGGATGCCATTTCAATGAAATGGGCATCTCGTATGTTCTGTTTTTTTGTTTTGTTTTTTTTATACGGGTTTCCTGCCATATACTGCCATATAATGCCAGTACTGAACAAGATTCTGCACGATCATGCTCGAGTAATCTTTATTGCCCCTTTATGGCTAAAAAGACCTTGGTTCACATTGTTAGACTGTAGCAAAACTAGATCGGATGTTTCCAGATCGTCCAGATTTACGGTTACAGGGTCCAGCATTCCATCTGAATCTCACTCCACTTCATCTTTCAGAGTGGAACCTGAGTGGAGCCTTCTAAAAGCAAAAGGGGTTTCAGGCAGACTTCCTAAGACGCTAATACAAAGCAGGAAGAAAGTTTTGCATAAACCGATTGTTTGCATGCGTACACCATAGTTGGAACAATCCATTGCTCAAATTCAGGCAGACTTGTACAGCAGATTGATTTGCAGTTTTCCAAAGCTGTATATGGGCTGGAACCCACTAGTGTTTTTTGCAGCGTTTAGGGATTGCTTTGAATCACTAGCTATTTCCCTAAATGTTCTGCCAATGTAAATGGGTGGGACAGATTCCACTACAGTAATTGCGATTTAGGTAAATCGCAATTTCAGGACATGCAGCATTTTGGGAGCAATTCTAATGTATTGTTTAGGAGCGGGGAAATTGTGGTAGCACTTTGCAAGTGATTTTGGGAGCAAATTGCTAGCGATATCTCTTTGTAGTGGGTCCCAGGCCTATCGGAGGTTTGTATGCATGTAAGGTAGATTTTGAAGGCTTTGAAGACCGAATTGTACTGGCAGTGCCTTCCTTACCAGATGTAACTTCAATACATCAAAGGTTGTTGTTTAATTGTCCTTTATGACCAGCACAAATAGTTGCAAAGCTGGTGTTTCAATTTCTAGATCTCAAATGTGTGATATATGGATAATGTCTGTATGCTATTACTGTGAACTTGTTTCTTACACAATAAACACCCTTGAAACGAAATGTGTGCTGGGATCTCTAGGAGAGACCAATAATGGTAGCAGTACCAATTTAAAACCTTGCTGGCTGGGCAGCAGTGCGAATATGCTAGGTGGGCCTTGTGTGATTTAGACAGCTTAGTGAGCTCAATAGGTTAGATGTTCCTATTTCTTTTACATATCAGCAAGAACAACTCCTAAACAGATCTACAAAGCTACCAGGATATCCAGTTTCCATATATTCATCAGGCAATGCAAAATTGATTTTTTTGTCAGGCCAGAACAAAGCTTCTCGTAGAAAATTGCTACAAATAGTTATTGCACTCCGAAGTTTTGGATTTCTTGTGGTTGTCCTCAAGGCCTTCTGGGAAACCGGTTGATAACATACCTGATCTTGTTTTCAGCAGTATTTCAGGACAAAGATTAGACTCTCATCAAGGACTAACAATGTATCTAGTTGTATATGTATATTTTTGTGTTTAATTTGCCATTGATTGCCTACTATAAAACTGGAGGACTCATAAGGACTAATAAGAGTCAGAGTGATGCTGTTTCCTGCTTGAGGAGCCATTTCACTGTTACATAGTTTGGTTGAAAAAAAAAAAATCTGTTCAAGCCCAAGCAGTGGAAAAAAAACAAAACTAATAAGTAAAAAAAATAGGTACAGACAAGGTGGAGGCCCCTATATAGGTAGGGTATATGGAGTAGTCCCCCCCCCCCCCCCCCCCATGGGTAAGTAAGTGTATACTGTCCACCCCCAAAAGTCCACATTTTATGAACCTATATTAAGGGGAGGTTCTATTTAATCTATTTAACTTAAAAACGCACAGGTGCTCAGATGCCGTAAAAGATTCCTTCCCGATTCCAAGTGACCGGCGGAGAACATTCCTGGATCAATTCTGTTGGGAATTGCCTGGTAATTCTAGCGGCGGATGTCCTTCAATGCAAGGAAAGCATCCAAGCCTCCTTTGAATGCAGTTATAGAATTTGCCAGAACTACTTCCTGTTGTAAAATATTCTACATTTTAATGACTCTTTAAAGAACCCCTTCCTAAATAGACAGCAAAACTGTAACGATCGGTGTAACACAGAGAGGATCTGATTACTGGTGATCTGCAGTATCACCGAGAATACAGATATATACCCGATTATTGATCTGCAGAATCACCGATAATCAGATATATCTCTAACCTCTGGACACCTGAGTAATATGAGTGTTTGGTGCAACAGTAATACTTTAAGGAGAACCTCCGTATAGAGGGTGCAAGGCAGTAAGATACTGCCCGCAGAACAGGCTCCTTCCAATGGCCTGAGGCTCCCCAAGGGGAGGAGTCTGGCTGAGAGTGGGAAGGACCAGAGTGTGAGTGACACCAATGGTGGAGTGTCACTGACAGATCTGTGAACTATCTCTAAACAGAGGAGATAGTTCTCGAGGTCGGACAAGCCAGGTCGGCAACAGACAGACAGATCAGATTCAGAGGAAAGAGACTGATACGGAATCCTAAGGCAAGCAAGGTTTGGCAACGGAGTATCAGATATAGCGAAGTACCAAATCAGAGATCAGAAGAGAGGTTAGGAAAAGCAGAAGGTCATAACAAATCAACAATTGTCTAGTCTAAAGGTGTGAGCTCCTTGATCATAAACACCCTGGAACTAGTCTAAAGATATAACAGGATGGTAAAGCTAATTCCTAGTCTTGGGTGTGAGCTCCATAGTCATCAACACCCTGGAACTTGTCTGAAGAATAACACAGATAATATACAGTATTCCTAATCTGGGGTGTGAGGTCCGTGATCATCAACACCCTGGAACTGGTCTAGAGAATAACACAGAATCTGACAAAAAGGTCTGAGTGCTTCCACGTAGTGATCGCAACGGCAGACAACCAGAGAATGGCCAGCACCCAGTATATATAGCAAGTGCTGGACCAATAGGAAGTGGTGGAATTGTCAGCTGACCGGCTTGGTCAGCTGACTCCCTTCTGGCTGTCATAAAAGCTCTGCCTCTCAGTGCGCGCGTGTCCTTCTGAACCTGTGTGGACTATCAGCCCCAGCCACACCAGACCTGTGCTGTAAACCATCCGCTGTGCTGAGCGCGGAACCAGCCGCACCGCTATCAGAGCATGCGGCGGTTCCTTCGCGTTCTGCAAGATGTAGGCCTATGCGTGCAAACCGCAGCGTCGGACGCGGAATCCGCCGCCTTGTTCTCAGGACATGTGGCGGCTTCTCCGCGTTCAGTCATGCTAGCAGATGCAGGTCCACGCGCGCAACCTGCCGTGTTGGACGCGGAATCAGCCACCTTGCTCTGAGCACCCGCGGCGGCTTTTCCGCGTTTTCTCACAAAAACCTTTTCTTCTTCGTACACAGATTATGGTCCCTTATCCTCAGTACAAGCATAGGGACAAAAAAAACCCATCTATTTTTGCCTTTTATTTTTTTCCCCTTTTTACTTTGCTCTCTGGTGTATTTATACATGTTATAAGGTCACCTCTAGGCTGTCTTTTTTTCCAAGCAAAATAAACAGTTTGTCCAGCCTTTTTGGGTAATTGAGACCTTCCTTCCCACTGATTTAGTTGCTTGTCTTTGTACCCATGGCATGTCCTTGTCCTTCCTATAGCATGGTGACCAAAGCTGCATCCCGTACTCCAGATGTGGCCTCACAAGGGATTAATTTAAAGGTATTAGTATACTAGCACCTCAGGATTTTTATATCCCTTTTTATGCATCCTAAAAATTGTATTTGCTTTAGCTGCTGCCTGGCATTGAATATGGTTGATTTAATGTGTTACCCATCAGTATTCCCAAAATCTTCACCAAGTCAGATGTTCCCAGCTGTATGCCATTTATGGTGCTCTCATTGGCTAGTCCAAGGTGCATGACCTTACATTTATTTACAGAACATTTTTTCATCTGCCATCAGTCTGCCCATATAGCCATGCTTTTGAGTTCCTGTTGTAAAATGTCACTATTCTTATAATTCAGCATAATATTGTATTCTATGCAAATATTACATCACTCTGTATTCCAACTGCTAGATCACTAATAAATTGAAAAGGATTGGACCTAGTACTGACTCTTGTAGGTCCCCACTGCTAACAGTTTTTTCCATTTTGAGTATGATCCATTTACCATCCCTTTTTATCTTCTGTCCTTTGACCAGTTTTCTATCCACATACACACATTCGCCTAGTCCATGTATCCTCAGCTTCTGCACCAGGCTATTGTAAGTAATTGTGCCAAAAGCCTTTTGCAAAGTCTAAAGGTGCATACACACATCAGACCATAGCCTTTGGAAAATGAAAGATCACAGACCAATTTTACCCCCTTCCATGTAGTATGAGAGCTATACCTACACTGCACCGCAACGCAGCACTGTGAGGCCTTACTGATCTTTTAAGCATCCTGTATTCTCAGTCGCCTTCCCTTGGTTTTCAGCTTCCAGTTTTGCAAGTCTGATTACCTTACAATTTTTGTTCCTTATATTTCTTTAGTGCAGATGCAGTCCCCTCCTACCTTTTGGGCCCTAAAGGCACTCCTTTTACACTTAATCATGTCCAAAGCGGTGTTATCCATACTGCCTTTCGAGGGCCCCCCCCCCCCCTAGGATTTTTCTGACCAGTAGGTTTATAGTATATATTTGGTACTAGGAATCTGTTTGAAAGTTACCCATTTACTTTCAGTTTCTTTAGCTCTGTAATTTACTATCCCAGTCTACCAGACTTAATGAGTCTCTGAACCTCCTGGATTGGATTTTTAAATTCATAGTTTTAGTTGTCCCCTTGCTCACATCTGTTAAGTCGCAAGTGAAATGTTATGGTCACTGCTTGATTTGGTCATTTCAAATAGCCCAGATATTAGATCTAATGTCAAGTTTGAGAAGGCTTGGGAAACGAGCATCTCCCCAGGATGGTTTGGTTACCGTCTGTGTCTACGGTCTTGTAATGTTGATAAAAATCTGTCACTTTTTACTAGAGAAAGTAGCTTCAGTATCCCAGTTATCCTGCCGTGTATGCTGGAGAGATTACCAGGTACGTAATCTATTGTTTATAGCTGTATTGATTTACAAAATGACTAGTGTAGTATTGATAAACTCTTTTAATTATTAAAAATAAAAGGCGGAGTTGACCTTTAATAAGATTACGGTATCTACTGGTCATTGCCTACTAATTTTTCAGACTGTGTATTACTCCCTGATTAGAAACTGCTCAGGGAGAGACACTTTTTGCATTATCTTGCCCTACTCTATACTAAATCGATCTGATTGCGAATTGATTGGATCGTTAGATTTTTACAGGTTAATGACATTTTGGAGTTGCTAATTGTGGAAACGCATGCAAATGTACCATCAGCAGATGTCTTGTTGCTTGATGTATTTGTTTAAACTTAAATTCAGATTTGAAGCTTGGATCCAGGAAGAATGTTTTGGGTTTTATTGGTGGCTTTATCTAGGACAGCCAACAGGAAAGGGTAGATGACAATTGAACCGTGACATGGTTTCTATCATTACACAGCTATAACTTTTTTTGTTTAAGAAATTTTCATGATTTTTTTGGGGTAATAGCACTGATGTTGGTTGCTGTCTTGTTATCAATTTGCAGAGTAGATTCAATCAATGGACTGCAATTTTTTTTCCTGATTGAATGCAAATTTTTGGTGCAGTTTGTATACCGATTGGGATTAGTGCAATTAATTGTCTCAATTACATTGGCGTATTTGTCCCAGTTACATGATGTCCCAATTACATGATGCACATAAATTGCAACAATTGCTTCTCTAGTGCAGAGCTGAATTTCTGCAGCTGATTGCTATTTAAGTTCCTGGCAGAAGCTTGTTGAAGAATACAGCCACAGTCTGCATAGGACAGTATATAATAACTGCAAGCATTTTGTACAGTGATTATTGGCAAATGGTTTATTGAAAGCAGAGGCACCAAAACGGCATAACATTTTAAGAGCAGTTGAAATGATGGGGGGGGGGGGGGGGGGGGGGTTAGTGGTGGACTCTCCTTACCTCATAAGACTTGTTGGATATGAATCAGTATAAAAATAAACGTTTTGTATCGTGGAGTCTTTTTTTTGTGGGGAGAGGCGTCCATAACTTCCACCCCATTTTTAAACCGTGCTTAAAATATTTTATACTGTTTTGGTGCCTCTGTAATCTTACAAATATGTTTAGGGTTCTACTATGGAGAACAAATTCTTAGCCTGCGTTAGGACAGGCGAATCTTCCCACTTGCATATACAGTGGTTGCCTTGGAGGTAACCCACCCTTGTGAGTATACATCTGCACTTACACCATTTATTTATCTACAATACAATATTGTGGGCTCTTGATTGTCCTTCCCACCTCCACCCCTTTATCTTTACTGTTAACTTGAAAACATGGTATTAGATAGTTTGAACTGTGGGTGTAGCTTACAGTGAATCTCCAGGGGCCATATACAATTAACGTTTTCACCTGAGTTTTTTTCATAGATTTTCAACTTTATTTAGAAAATCTTTTCAGCACTTTGCTATGTAAAATGTAGCAACAATAGGTGAAAAGTACTATCAAAATTATTTTGAGTACCTTTATTTTTTTATTGTTTTTTTATTCGTTGCTCATTAGTGGTTTAAAGGAAACTGAGCACATTCTCTTTCACTGGAATCTCTCCTGGCATAGAAGCTGCCATGTTCCCCCCCCTCCCCTTCTCACATTCCTTATTTACAGAAGTCAGAGATGCTATCTTAACACACAAAATGGCTTTAAAGAAACAGACCTAATTACTCACCCCCTATGCTGATGAAAAGGCATTGTTTACCTCTTGGTAATTAGCTCAATAAAACAATTAGGTTCCTGAAGTCTCTGCGGTTGGGGACGGTCGAGCAGGCCTGCTGAAACAGGCTACTAAAAGTACTTTGAATGTAAAATACAAGGTAAAATTAAAGTTTATTTTAATAATGAAACAGATTATCGACATGCATTTTTCATGTGCTATAGAAATGTCCTGAGTGATAAAAAAAAAAAAAGATGCTCGGTTCACTTTGAAATGCATTTTGACAAGTCTGAAAAATATCACCTCGGAGAAAACACAGGAGAAAAAGTTAATTGAATATGGGTCCAGGTTCCTAGAAAATCCTCCTTCATACACTTCTGACCTTTCCCTGATTCTGTTCCCTTTAAAGGGAACTAAGCACCATTTCTATCACTGGAATTTTTCCTGGCATAGAAGCTGCCATGTTCCCCTCCCCTTCCCACAGTCCTTATTTATACAAGTCGTAGATGCTATCTTGACACACACCATCTCTTTGAAGAAACTGTCCTAATTACCCATCCCCCTCTGTTGATGAAAATGTATTGTTTACTTCTTGGTATTGACTATATATAATAAAACAGCTTCCTGAAACCTCTGCAGCCGGGGATGGGACGGGCAGGCCTGCTGAAGTAGGTTAATAAAACAAAAACAAAAAATAAAAAGTGGTGTGGTTCATGTCAGGAGAGGAGGTTTGTGATCACTGCTGCAGAAATGTCAGCCACAGACTGTATAACTTGGAATACGTTTGTAAAGGCAAGATTAGCCTGCCAAGGTAAGAGCAAGGAAATAATTAGAATGTTGCTATCTTTGATCCCTTACATCAGTATGGCTAGTATTCTTGCATTGTAAAAAGGAGACCTTTTTTGCTAATTTAACACACTTTTTATAGCTGCATTTCTGGTATGACATGCAGTTATGGATATGTAGAGTTAACTAGGGCTTTAGGGGGTTTCCACTATCATTAAATGTCAATATCAATGCAACTGAATTTTTGATAGTTAATGCTGTTTATAAATTACCTTTTCCATTTAGGTCTTCAGCAGGTTTAACGTCCTAATACAGGTAAACCTCTTGCTGAAAACCATATAAACAGTGTGCAAGTTGGTACTTAAGCTTTACAGAATTCTCATTACTCCGGGCCTACCTAGAAGTCTTCATGTCAGAAAGCAAAATATTCAGCATATCACTGTGTGTCTAGGCTTACTATGACCCATTCCTTACACAGGGAAGGAGAGGGCAAATCTGTGGGAATGGTGGGAATATCCTATTTTTCTGTACACCCCACCCTAATCTCTCCCACTCATCACTTCCAGGAACAGGAAGTTATCCCAGCCCCAGTGCATAGCATGGTCAGGTCCAGAGAACAGCAGGTATGTCAATGTAACAATACTTGCAATGTGTATATATAGCCTATGTAGTGAGGATTGTTTTTTTTTGTTTGTTTTTTTTTTCTGCGTGAGAGTTGCAGTTTTAATATGTTAATGGAATAAAAAAAAGTATGTGATTTAAGCTATAACTCCTGAGTTATTACACCTTTACGATATTTAGAAACTGTTTATTTTTATCCATATGTCAGATTGTGCCAAATAAAGTACCCACTTAAACGCTATGGAACCAGAGACAATAGGGTTTTGTTAGGGGCTAAATGAAACTAATGTGTTATAAATAATTACGTTTATATTTAGCCTACATTTCTTCAAGCTGTGCTTGAATATTTTGGTTGATTTCGATTTTATAGTATTTTTATTTGGATTTAGATCAGGATACTGAAATATACTGAAAATGGAGGATAGATTTTCTGTCTATGCCTTTCTTGATCATAGAAATATTGCATGACCTGGCTTCTTTTGCAACTCAAAAATTCCATGTAATTTTCTAGAATTTCTTGCCATTTTGAATTCCTCTTTGCCAAAGTTCAACGTCTCTGGGGCCTAAGGCAGCAAAGCAGCTCCACACAACTATACTGCTTTTATTTCCTCCAGCATGTTTCACAGTTAATATTCAGTGTGTTTTCTATAACTTAAACACATTTACTAGAGTATTATTATTATTTATTATTATTATTATTATTATTATTATTATTATTATTATTATTGTATTTATAAAGCGCCAACATATTACGCAGCGCTGAGTACAATTTTAATGTAAATTAATTTTTCTACACTGCCAAACATTTGGATGTTCCTTCAAACTTGACTTTGGAGTAGTGGTTGGTTGTTAGATATTTTTTTTTTTTGCATGGCGTACTCTTCATGCATGCCAAACTTGGTTCCTTAGTGTTTATATGTTATAACCAAGCAACAATTGCAGAGATGCCTGAAGATTCATAGCTATTACCGTAACAGTGCACAATTCACTGTGCCACCCATCATTTTTATGTTTGTTGTTTTATGTTGTAATGGACATGGCAGAGATGGCAAGCCATCTATGACCTGCCCAATATCTATGCAGTGTCCAGAAAAGTCTAGCAGGACTATGTATTTCATCAGTGCAACATATGTCTGTCGACCTGCCTATTTACCTATTGCAATTAATTTGCTGCAAATGGTGTGATAATGGAAAAAGTGTGAACCTAGACTTAGAGTTGTAGCTTGCCTTGAGCTTAACTGTAGGTTCCAGGGAGAATATACAGTTTCTCATCCACTCTTGTTTTCTAGTCCCAGTGGAAAGAAATTTCGCAGTAAGCCTCAACTGGCACGTTACCTTGGGAACTCGATGGATCTCAGCACTTTTGACTTTCGAACGGGGAAAATGTTAATGAGCAAAATTAACAAGAACCGACAGCGTATGCGATATGATGGTCTTAATCAAGCTAAGGTAATTTTAAAGACTTCATAAAGGATTATTTTAAGACCTATACCTTTTTTATTCAGTTCACCTTTTCTCCTAAGTTTGTGGTGTGTGTTTTTTTTTTTTTTTTTTTTTTTTTTTTTCCCTCTTCTCATTCGCTCATTTTTCATTTTCTGTTTAAAATTACTTTCCAACACCTTTAATTTCAAAAGTACCAAACGTAGGTGGAAAAGTATCGTCAAAACTATTTTAAGTATTTTCTTGCATGCTGGTAGCTTTAAAAGGCATTTTCTTGAGAAGCTGTGAAAATATCTCCTGGGAAAAACTTGGAAGAAAAAGTGAATTGAATAAGGGCCAAAAAAAGTATTCACCAAATACCATACAGATGCTTTAACCCGCCTGGCGGTCAATTGTTCTGTGGCTGCGCAGCCACGGGAGGTTTTTTAAGCCTAATTTTTTTTTTCATCAAGTAGCTAGCTAGCGCTAGCTATGATTGCCGCCAGCGATCAAGCCCATCCGGAAATCCCATTCTAAACGGGATTTACTTCAGGGCTTCCCCCATCGCCATGGCGATGAACTGAGTGACGTCACAGGGAGTCCCGATCCACCCCATAGTGCAGCCTGGCGGCGATTGGCCAGGCTGCGCAAGGGGTATGCGGGGGTCTGTATCGCGGCGGGTAGCGGCAC
>NC_090646.1:325494145-325569145 GCF_040937935.1 Hyperolius riggenbachi | reverse complement strand
GAACAGTCTCTGCCCATAAAAATCCTGTTTACAACTGTTTCAGTACTACTCTGCACTTGTCTTTATATGGAAATTTTAGGCGAAATAACTGTCCTCTTCAAAAGGTTTTTATACCTGCTCATTTGTTTTTCTAAACAACAACAACAAAAAATGTATGGACACTCAAATTATCTTGAAGTGGAACTCCAAGCCAAAGGAGTTACGTGGTTCAACTGGAAAAAAAAAAGTACAACGATGTTTTGCACCCTCACATATCCTAGTTGAAGGTGAAAAAAAAAACCTTATGAGGCTTGAGCGAATTGGCCTTAAAAGGGGGGAAAAATTGTTCCCGACCCAAGGGAGGTCAGATAAAATTCCTGGATCAATATCGGGAATTGCCTAGTAATTATAGCTGTGGATGACCTTCAATGTAAGGAAAGCATCCAAGCCCACTTTAAATGCAGATATAGAAGTTGCCATAACTACTTCCTGTGGTAAGATATTCCACTTTTTAACCACTGTAACTTTTACTGTAAAGAACCATTTTCTAAATGGCAAAACCTACACTAATCATGACCCTTTGTCCTTTGTACAAGCCTATGGACAAAAAAACTTCACTGCCAAAGCCTTTGTATTGCCATCTTATGTGTTTATAAATGTTAATCAGGTCACTTGTCAAGCATCTTTTTTTCCCAAGCTAAAGCATCCATTTGATTAATTTAGTTGCACATCTTTGTGCCTGTTCTAGAATGTCAATGTCCTTCCTGTAATGAAAAATATAAATATATATGAATAGCAAACCCCTAGTCCACGTAGGAGCTCACTTGGCACACTCTGTTAACCATTTCTGCCGCCTGAACGTGAAGTTCACGTCCAGGCAGCTGCTGCTATGTGGGTGTGTGCTCCCGCCCGTGATCGCACGTGCATGTGGTGCCCCCTGTTAGCCCATCGATCAATGAATGGGAATAGAATTCCCATTCATCGATCTAAGTGACTGCTAGAAAGACCGACGTCTTTCTGACTAAAAAAGAAAAATCCCCGTCTTCCTAGTACAAAAGAAAATGCTCACGGTGGCCATCTTGTGGCCAAATAGTAATACTACATCTACATGCACTTTTTAATGAAATAAACCTATATTATATAATTTAAAATTAACTGTTTATCCCCCACACCAAAAATTACCCAAATAATGAATTAATGAAAAATTAAAAAATTACAAATAAAAAAAACAACAGAAATAGTTACTTAAGGGTCTGAACTTTTTATATATGCATGTGAAGAGAGTATATTTCGAACATTTTTTTAATTATAAGCTCGTAAATAGTGATGGATGCAAATCTGAAAAAATGCACCTTTATTTCCAAATAAAATAGTGACGCCGTACATTGTGATAGGGACATAATTGAAATGGTGTAATAACCGGGACAAATGGGCAAATAATATACATAGGTTTTAATTATGGTAGCGTGTATTGTTTTAAAGCTATAACGGCTGAAAACTGAAATTAATTTTTTTCCATTTTTTCCTTAATATTCCTGTTAAAACGCATTTATAAATTTTTTTTAGCAAAATGTACTACCCAAAGAAAGCTTAATTGGTGGCAGGAAAAATAAGATTTAGATCAAATCATTGTGATAATTGGTGGTAGTTATTGGCAAATGAATGGGAGGTGAAAATTGCTCTGATGCATAAGGTGAAAAATCCCCGCGAGCTGAAATGGTTAATCGTTCCAAGGTAAAAAACACAAGTACTTAACTGTTCATCTGTAGAGTACCTCAATATGGTTTGGAATCTGTAAAAAAAAAAAAGTTAAGGAAACACTAATTGTGTTTAAAAGTATGACATAGATCCTTGCCTGTGTGCAGAATGCGTATTACCTTATTAAATGGCCAATTAACTTATCTGTATGTTTTATTTTTTTCCAAAATGTCTCTTTGTTATTAATTAAAATAACAAACTAAAGAAAGCAGCAGCAATCATATAGCACCAAAAGAAAGCTCTATTTGTAAAATTCAATTCATTTCTTAGAGCAATAAACTGTTTAAGTTGTGAAGTGCCGAACTGTAGAAAATGGCCTCTTCACTAGGGATCTATAAACCTCAGAGGCTCAAGAGTTTAAAGACAAAAATGGAAGTAGGTTCCGGATAGGAGACGGGCAGGAAAAATTCTCCAGTCCTCTCTATACACTCATCCCAGACCAAGAGATAAAGTGAGGATGGTGGGGAAGAAAAGTAAGACGAGGAGTGGGGCCCAGAGGTTTAGCCATCTGGAAACCAACAAGTTTCCCATTTTGATTATGATCCATTTGCCACCACTCTTTGCCTCTGTCCCTTAAAGATAACCCGAGGTGGTTTCTAAGAATATCCGCACACAGAGGCTGTGTCTGCCTATACAGCCCAGCCTCTGTTGCTATGTAGTGTCCCCCCAGCCCCCCCCCCCCCTGCGCTCTGGTATGCCCCCATAAATCACAGCCGCGCTGTCGACACGCAGCGGGTCGCAGCGGGCTGTGTTTACCTATGTAGTGTCACTCTCGCCGCTTCCCCCGCCTCCTGCATAGCTCTGGTCCTTGCTCGCGTCCCTTCCCTCCAATCAGCAGGGAGGGAAGGGACGCGGGCGGGGACCGGAGCTATGCAGGAGGCGGGGGGAGCGGCGAGAGTGACACTACATAGGTAAACACGGCCAGCTGCGACACGCTGCATGTCAACAGCGCGGCTGTGATTTATGGGGGCATAGCAGAGCACAGGGGGGGCCTGGGGGGACACTACATAGCAACAGAGGCTGGGCTGTATAGGCAGACACAGCCTCTGTGTGCGGATATCATTCTTAGAAACCACCTCGGGTTCTTTTTAACTTGTTTTCTGTTCACATACACACATTTTTACATGGTCCCTGTATTATTCGCTTCTGCACAGGCTATTGTGGGGAATAGTGTCAGTGTTCAAAGTCCAAGTATACAACCAGCAAGTAATTTGACAGGAAATAACATAGGTGTCTCCCAAAAGATAATTAGACAATGTACAAGAGACCTTATTGTAAAAATAAAGCATTTATTTACATTTGAGCAAAAAGAGTCCAGTCCAAAATAATTGATACACTTCACAAGCTGTCAGTCTGTGGGAAAATCCAAGGTTCTATACCATTCCAAATAGTCCAAGCTGTTCTAAAGCATCCTAATTACCCTGATTGAGAACAACTGTTTTAATCAACTCAACACGTGAAAAGCAGCAGCTCTCTACAGTTGGTTTGTGGACAGTCATGGCTAAGACAAAGGAGCTCAGTGAGGACCTGCAGCTGCGCATTGTGGCTACTTACAAGTCAGGAAAGGACTACAAGGTGATTTCTGGACAAAGAAGACTTCCAGTCTTCTGTGTTATGGTCAGATGAAATAAAAATTTAATTGTTTGGTCACAATGATGTTTCCTTCATTTGGCAGGAAAAAGAGAATCCTTCAACCCAAAGAACTGCAGCCTTACTGTCAAACATCATTGTGGGAACCTAATGCTTTGGGGGTGTTTTTCAGCTAAAGGACCAGGGAACCTAATCACTGTGAAAGGCACCATGAGAAAAAGCAATAAATGAGGATTCTCAACAACATCATCAGGCAGTCTGCAGAGAAACCTGGCCTTGGGCACAAGTGGACATTTCAGCATGACAAAATGCTGCAAAAATGGTGAAGAAATGGTTAACAGACAACAACATTAAGGTTTTGGAGTGGCCGGACTTGAATCAAATTGAGAGTCTGTGGAGGGAGCAAAAGATCAGGGTGATGGCAAGAGGACTCTCCAACCTGAAAGATTTGGAGCTCATTGCTAAAGACGAATGGGCAAAAATACCTATGGAGACATGCAAAAAGCTGGTCTACAATTACAGGAAGCTTTTGATGGCTGTGTAATAGCCAATATAGGCTTTTTTATTAATTATTGAGAAGGGTATGAATAATGTTGGACTGGACACTTTTTGCTCAAATGTAAATAAAACCTGAGAAATGTTTTTTTTTCCCCATAATGTCTCTTGTGCATTCTTATTATATTTTGGGAGACAACTTTGTCATTTCCCATCAAAAAATTACTTGCTGGTTGAACAAAAGTAACTTTAAGTCAACATTTGCCAGGGGTATGAATAATTATGGGCAGCACTGCACTACATCTATTGCTTTTCCCAGATCTAAATTTGCTTTCATCACTTTATAAAAGCTAAGCATGTTGGTAAGTCCTTTATTTTAGTAAACCCATGCTGATGAACTGAAATTAGATGATTTTGTATAGCATCCCTTAGGTATCTAAATAATGACACATGATGTCATGTCATGCGCAGAGTGCTCCCAGCCGTGGACACGCGCTGAGGGATGTGCACAAGCCAGGCTAGCGCCTGTGCAGTGAAGCCATCTCCCATGACCCTGAAGAGGCTGCCGGAGGGGTTTTAGGTATGTAAGGAGGAGTACATGAGATCCGGGAATGGTGGGCATCAGGACAGCTCACCATACATGCCAGCTCCCCCTGTTTCTCCTAAGGGTTTCGGCTCAGGTGTCCTTTAAGAGCATAAAGTGCGTAATTCTTTAGCTGCTTTTGTGCAAGTTCAGATTATCAGTCTAATGCTGCCCATACATATGTGCCATGGCATATACTTGGTCTGGCAATTGGGATCTCCCTGATAGAAATATCTATAATTTGCAAGATCAAGTGCACGAACTAGCACCAGTCACTTTGTACTGTATAGGCTGATGTCTATGAGAGACGATCTCCAGGATTGGCTGGCAGGGGGGAGAGAGGGGAGAATTAAAAATAAATAAAATAGCAAAATGTATTTAAAAAAATAAATAAACATAACAGCAGTGATCAGAGCCAGTGGCATAGCTAAGGAGCTGCGGGCCCCGATGCAAGTTTTACAATGGGGCCCCCCAATCGCTCTATACATAACAATTGATACGGCGCACCAAAACCTGCCAATGGCAACTACAGTGTCAGAGGTGCAAGAAGGGGATGGGGAACAGCTTGTTAATGGTAGCAATGTTCAAAGTATCTATAAAAGTGATTATTATGAGCACAGGACCAACAGAGAGGTAATACTGTAGGCAGCACGGTGGCGTAGTGGTTAGCTCTCTCGCCTTGCAGCGCTGGGTCCCTGGTTCGAATCCCAGCCGGGGCACTATCTGCAAAGAGTTTGTATGTTATCTCCGTGTCTGCGTGTGTTTCCTCCAGGCACTCC
The DNA here is from genome assembly GCF_040937935.1 of Hyperolius riggenbachi. Taxonomy (NCBI): domain Eukaryota; kingdom Metazoa; phylum Chordata; class Amphibia; order Anura; family Hyperoliidae; genus Hyperolius; species Hyperolius riggenbachi. The sequence goes on along the minus strand of NC_090646.1, from coordinate 325,563,961 downwards.
GGTTTCCTCCCACATTCCAAAAACATACAGATAAGTTAATTGGCTCCCCCTAAAATTGGCCCTAGATTACAGTACTTACACTACATAATATAGACATATGGCAATGGTAGGGATTAGATTGTGAGCTCCTTTGAGGGACAGTTAGTGACAAGATATATATACATTGTACAGCGCTGCGTAATATGTCGGCGCTATATAAATACTAAATAATAATTTAAAAAAAATACTGTAGTGGAGGGAGGGCCCTTCGGGGCCCCTCTGGCCCAAGGGCCCCGATGCGGTCGCTACCTCTGCAACCCCTATTGCTACACCCCTGATCAGAGCCCACCAACAGAAAGTTTGATACAGATTGAGAATTAGACCTATGCAATTTTGTTTCAATTTTCTGTCATTTTCTATGGGTGTCTATTACAAATGAAGCGAGTGGGGAAAAAAGCTACCAGAATCAGACATACACATGGAACAGTGGCTGGTATTTTGATTTGATATTTTCCAGCCTTGATCAAGAAAGACTTTAAGCTTGGGATTGGTCACTGGCAATCAGTAGGCTGGCTGTACATTTTTTTTGGCCGATCCAATGATTTCCTGGATCTGAAATGAAAATTGAATAGTGTGTACAGATACTTCTGTTGAAGTGTACAGGGTCATGGTGAGTACACCCATGGTTTGTGCCCCACTTCACGTGACTGATGCTTCCTCCTTTCGTAGTGCTGTGACCCTGTAGACTGCTTCAGGTGCTATAGTGTGGTGTGTGCGAGAATTCAGGTTTCCAAATACATTCTCCCAAATTCAAACACCAACACTAGTGGTGGTATATGATTTGTTGTGCAAGCTGCTTTAATGCTCTGAAATAGTGCACGACTAAAGTAAAACATTTTGTTTTTTGTTTTTCCTAGGAATCTGTCTCCGTTCTCAATCTGTTCACCAGGATACGATAAATATTCCTTTTGTCGCTGTTTTCTGCCACTGATTTTTCAGATTCATTTCTGCTTTCCAACCAAGCAAACAGACTGAGCACAGCTGAAGCAGAGCCAAGATTCTACACAACACGTAAAAGAAGGGGGCATTACACAACATTTTGTCTGTACGCCTTTTTCAAACAATGGTATAGAAGCCACTGTTACCTATTTACAGAAGGGGGTATAAGCAATCCTTCTAACCATGTTCTGTAAAGATGTTTAAATGTCTGTATATAGAAACCTTCATGTTTCTTATTTTGGATTAACACCTTGAAATGAAAAACCACCTCCCAAAAAAAGATTTAGAACCATACTCTGTGTACAGATGGAGAATGCCCGTCATTATTTGTCTTGCTTGCATGCCATGCAATTCGCACACTATAAAGTACCTAATTAGTTTAGCTATACTCTCATCTCTTCACACCAGGTTTTTTTTTTCTTTTGTAAATTGCTGTAGAGCTACTGCTAATTTTGAATGTTGGCAGTTGAGCAAAATAAGGGGGTATATTGTATAAATGTGTGAATGAAAGTTTGGCTTTCTTATTGTTGCAAAGTTTGTTTGATGTTGTGCAGTTTGTTTTTTCTTTTTATGGTTGATGCTCTGTATTTTAATGTTAATTTAATGCCTTATCCACATGTGTCAAAACAATTGCCTGGTTTTGTTTGTTTTAATTTTTTTGCATTTTGCACAACAAATAATTTTTTTTCGAAAGAAAAAGTGGGATTGTTGAAGCAAAGAATTCAGTCTTTGGCTATTTTCTACAGACAAGCAATTATGAGCTCAAAATTAACCTATCACATTATAAAATGTAACTTTCAGCAAGCAAACAATGTGTGGCAGGTTGTGATGTCTTCAAGTAACTGCTACAATTCTAGAATTAATTAATGTGCTTCTGGGAGGACCCTAAAACCTAGATGTTCTCTGGGCCTTGAAAACTTAACCTAATTTTTATTTTTTTAAGGGGTGGGGGTAAAATAGAGCAGACAAGCCACATAACCACTAGGTCTTTATTATTGACAGGAACCACAGTGGTGTGACTTGTTGCCCTCATGGTCAGTACACAGTCAGGATGTCGGGATGTCTCCACAAGGACAGAGGAGATCTTAACTTATTTTTGGTGAATAAGAGTTAGAACTTTTTTTTTTTACTTTCTCTGCCGGAAATTTCACTCTTCCAGCTCCTCCCGTTGGTTTGAACAAAGACAGAAACAAGGGGGTGTGTGCATGCTAGGAGGGAAGGGGGAGGAGTGAGACTTGCTTTTTAAATATTTGGGCATGGTGCCTTGATCATAAAAGGGAACCTGAAATTACAGGAATATGGGGGCTACCACCTTCATTCCCTTACAAACAATGGCTGCTGCTAGATTTTGATGCGCTGCCTAAAATGCTTAGTCATTGGCCCAGAATGTGCATGCAGATCAGATACTTATACTCTGGTCTTACTCCACTGGCTTGGAGGTGTGTGACTCAAAAACGACTAAAGCCAAAAGCTGTACTAGCGTATGAAAGCTACCTAGCTGCCACTGCCAGTCAGCCTTCAACTGTGTTAAAAAATCAGTTCCTAAATAGAGTTGGTCAGTGAGATGTGGTAGTTTCAAGTTGATAAATATTCCTGGAACTGGTTCTGTCAAATGCAGTTACTAATGGTTTTATTGGATTTCACACCTACTTAAATTTGCATAAACTTAACTTTTGCATGAAATTATTTGCATTGCGTTGACCATCTATACTCACAACTAGGAATAGTCAATAAGATGCCAATAATTCCGCGTTGATGCTGAATTGTGCAAATTTGTGCAGATGGGAAATTTACCATTCATATCCCACTAAGTTGTAATTCGATTGGGCCATTTTCACGCAGCATATATTTGCATTCAAAATTTGCATAATCCTGCATCAACATAGAATTATTTGCATTTCCTTGACACCCCTACTCACAGTTAATTGTCAACTAGTGGCTCTCCTTTGTTAGTGCAGGCTTCACTTCCTGAGTTAGTGAGGAGTGTGTCTTTCTAAGGTCCCCCAGATGCATAAAAATCAATTTTGAGGATTTTCAAGTGATTGCAGGCAGTACTTGTTACCTGCACTTGGCAGTATTGTTAGTCTGGTTGTCTTTTATGACATGACAGATTTACTGTAAGCAAAAAAGGTCACAACTTATTTTGAGGATGTTTGGTCTGTAATCATGTTGGTGTTTGTTTGTTTTTGCCAAAAGATGAAAATGTTTTTTTCTGTTTTTAAAGAAAAAGGCCCTCTTGTTAAACTGTGACTTGCTTGTTTATTTGTGTGATTCCAAAATATACTTTGTCTCTGGAAAAAAAAAAAGAAAAAAGAAAGGGCCGTGAGAGAATATGTTGTTGTTGAATCTGAAGTTCGATTGATGAACAGTAACTATTTAGGAAGGCCTAAATACATTTTAAGATACTTCTTATTAACCCAGACGATGAGGAAAGAAAAGAAAACCGCCTAGTCTATGTACCGTATTTTTTGGACCATAAGACGCACTTTTTCTCCCCATAAAGTGGGGGGGGGGGGGAAAGTAAGTGCGTCTTATAGCCTAAATGTAACATGGGGAGGGTCAGAAGTGCCCAGCTTTACCATGAAAACAGGTGCCGTCATCAGCAAACAATGCTGAACCTGGAGCTGGCATTGTAGGGGGCATAATTGCCTAACTACAGGAAAGGAAAGGACATCTGCGGCGATTCAGCGCATCCCTGCGCTATGCGGAAGAGCTGGTGATTTTAAAATGCTTTAATTTGACTGGCCGATGGACTCTGGGGCAGGATGACAGCTCTGTCATTGGGCCAATCACTGTACAGTCACTGCACAGTGATTGGCCCAATGACAGAGCCATGGTCCTGCCTCCGAGACCATCACTTCCAGTAAAATAAAAGCATTTTAAAATCACCAGCTCTTCCTCACAGCGCGGGGATGCGCTGAATCGCCTGTCACGACCCCCTCTTCTACTGTGAGAGAGGAGGCAGGGAAACGTGCACAGGCTGCGGGCAGAGCACACAGGATTTATGACAACAGACTAAGTGATCCTCCACAGCCGTCTCAGCTGAAGAGCGTCTGCTGCTTTGCAGGGAGACTGGATCACTATCTCCCCGGCTGGTCACAAGTATCAGAGGGCTGTTTGAAGCAGCCAAGGGCTTCAGGTCACTCACCCCTGTCACGCTACTTGCCTCTGCTTTATGTCTGGTCACGCTTCACTTCCCTTCCGATGTATATACAGAAGCACGTGACATCACTGACGCTGATTCCTAATAGCAGAACAGTGACGCTGCTTCTGTATATACATCGGAGGGCAGGGGAGTGGAGCGTGACCAGACATAAAGCAGAGACGAGCAGTGGGACAGGGGTGAGTGACATGCAGCCCCTCTGATGCTTGTGTCCCTGCCATAGAGAACGAGAGGGTTACGTTATGATCCAGGATCCCTGCAAAGTGACAGACACAATGCAGCTGGGTCAGCTCTGGATCTGCTCTATGCCCACAGCCTTTGAGCAGTGTTAGATTTCCCTGCTTCCTCTCTCAATCTTGCAGGGGAATAGAAATGCCACAGAACTACTGCATGAGCCTGCTGCACATGCTCTATACTTTAAAGGCTCAGATGCAAAGTACAGTAACCTGTACAAACTTAATTTGGGCAGATCTTATCAGACCTCCAAGGCTCCAACTATACATGTATGTCATTAAAGAGAGTCTGAAGCGAGAATAAATCTCGCTTCAGACCTCAGAGTTAGCAGGGGCATGTGTGCCCCTGCTAAACCGCCGCTATCCTGCGGCTTAACGGGGGTCCCTGATCCCCCAAATCCCCTCCGTAATGCGGGGGCAGCGCTTCCTGGTTGGGGCAGGGCTAACCGCCGCAGCCCTGCCCCACGCGCGTCTGTCAGCGCGTATCTCCGCCTCTCCCCCGCCCCTCAGTCTTCCTTCACTGAGAGGGGCGGGGGAGAGGCGGCGATGCGCTGCTGACAGACGCGACTGGAGGCAGGGCTGCAGCCGTTAGCCCTGCCTCCAGGAGCGACCAAGTCTGCGACCAAGTGTCGCAGTGGGGGGTTTGGGGGTCAAGGGACCCCCGTTTAGCGGCGCTGTTGCGGCACACGTGCCCCTGCTAACTATGAGCTCTGAAGCGAGATTTATTCTCGCTTCAGAGTCTCTTTAAAGAGACAGCAGTTGCATTAGAAAAACTGCATTAATTTATTTATTACGACTTCACAAATATGCCTTGAATCAAAAAGGGTTTTTTTGAGTAAAGAAGTATGTTTTTTTTATCTCATCAATGCATCAGTAATTAAAACACATTTTTAAACTTAACCTACAATCATACATGTAAATACTAAAAACCCAGTCAATGAGCTTAGAGATCTGCTGGCCCAACACACACACACACACACACACACACACACACACACACACACACACACACACACACACACACACACACACACACACACACACACACACACACACACACACACACACACACACACACACACACACACACACACACACACACACCCAGCTTGGGGGGAAAAGTTGTACAAGATGCCCCTGTACCATGGACACACCAGGTTCAGGTTTTTTTTTTTTTTTCCTGGTTTTTCTCCTCTAATTCCAGGTGCGTCTTATGGTCCGGAGCGTCTTATAGTCCGAAAAATACGGTAGGCTTGTGACTGTACATGCATTTTTCTCTTCACGTTTCATGAAGTTAAAGTTAGGAACAAACACATTAAAGTGACACCAAGTTACTGAATGACCAATGAGCAAATGACAAATGTTAAATAATCCTGGCATCAACTGCTATTGGTGCCATTTGATGCAAACTTCCGAAGATGCTTCTTGTACGACTGTAGGCTAGATGTCATCTATATAGGAATGTTTGTTGGATTAAATATACTGTATATGCTACTTACACATATGCATCTCTCCCTCCCCCCCCCCCCCCCCCCCCCCATTATCCCAACAGGCTCACTAAATAGCCATAAAACAACTGTGCATAGTAAGCATATACCAATTTTCCGTTACTTACGCCAGTGTTGTGTAGCATGTGTTAAACTAGCAACGCGCACCTTGCTTGGGCAGTACACATGGCAATTTTTTTTTTCTACAACTTTTATTGTTAGACATTTTATTGAGAGGGCATAAACAAGGGCCATACAGAGGACACACAATAATAGCCCAATAGGAAACGGATCCAGTGAAGAGATACAGTACGGCATATTTTAACAAATGTGTCTCTTTAACAAATGCCTCTCTGTACTCCCTAGCACTCAGTACTGATCATTCCATTCTCCTCCACCCCCTGACCCTTAATAGCCCACATTCTATTCTCAGTCCCTTCCCTGCATTCACTCCAGACTCTCAATAAGACCCTTTCTTCCCTAAGTAAGGCCCTCCCTCCACATCTACCCTCCGCAATCCCTCTCCCACCCACCATCAATCGTACCACTTTCTCCACTTCAGAACCTCCCAAGACCCTCAAATAAGCCTCTCAATAAGATAAGTTACACCCTCTACCCACCCCTGCATCCTCAATAGCTTAAAGGAGTTCTGTGGGGGTGTCCTGGGAATAAAAACAGTCACTTACCTGGGGCTTCTACCAGCCCCCTGAAGCAGTAATGTCCCACGCCGTCCTCCTCCGATCTGCCTTTCTCCGCCGCCGGCTTCGGTCTAGCGCGGCATGCTTTCGTTTTCCTGTTCGCTTCCACCCGTGTCATCAGAAGCTTACTGCGCAGTACAAGAAACCTTTGTAATGCGCCAGCGCAGTACGCTTACAATGACTCATACGGGAGCCCGCATTATTCATCTGTCGTCAGACGAATAATTGAACGGGGCCGGCAGCGGAGAACGGCGGATCGGAGGATGACGGCGTGGGACATTACTGCTATAGGGGGCTGATAGAAGCCCCAGGTAAGTGACTGGTTTTATCCCCAGGACACCCCCACAGAACCCCTTTAAGCTATTGAGGATGCAGGGGTGGGTAGAGGGGTGTATCTTTTCTTATTGAGGGGCTTATTTAAGGGTCTTGGAGTGGAGAAAGTGGTACTATTGATGGTGGGTGGGAGGGGGATTGCGGGGGGTAGATGTGGAGGGAGGGCCTTACCAAGGGAAGAAAGGGTCTTATTGAGAGTCTGGAGTGAATGCAGGGAAGGGACGGAGAATAGAATGTGGGCTATTAAAGGGGAACTGAAGAGAGAGGTATATGGAGGCTGTCATGTTTATTTACTTTTAATCAATACCAGTTGCCTGGCAGCCCTGCTGGTCTATTTCTCTGCAGTAGTGTCTGATTAAAACCAGAAACAAGCATGCAGCTAGTCTTGTCAGATCTGACTTATAAGTCTGAAGCACCTGATCTGCTGCATGCTTGTTCAGGGGCTATGGCTAATAGTATTAGAGGCAGAGGATCAGCAGGGCTGCCAGGCAACTGGTATTGTCTAAAAGGAAATAAACATGACAGCCTCCATATACCTCTCTCTTCAGTTCCCCTTTAAGGGTCAGGGGGTGGAGGAGAAGAGGAGGATGGAATGATCAGTACCGAGTACTAGGGAGTACAGAGAGGGCTGAATGATAGATGGCAGTAAGGAGGTGGTGAGAAAGTAAGATACCTTTCAAATCCCCCTCTCTACACACAGGCATATTGTGGCACCATGAGCATGTGCTCAGGGTAAAGAATAAGGCATTCTCTTACCATAAGGCAGGATTCACAATTCTTGTGAAAAGCTGAATGATTTTGCATGTGTTGTTTCACAATTATAATTCACATTTATATGCAAAATTTCTTGTGGATTATTGCGGCTCTGTATATTTAACTAGTAGACCTAAGCTTGTTTAAAAATGGGCTCTAGGCCACTTTAACAACTCCCCTCCCTCAACCACCGCCAACGGCGTCCGCCCAGTGGACGCACACACCAACCGCTCCATGGGCACACACGCCTCTCTGGCCCTGACCTCATCCTGTGGCTGTCTGTGCTGCACATGCGCAGTAGCAAAAAAAAGCACGGACACAGGGACTATTATAAAGGATAAGTGGGTCTGAAGGTGTGTTTAGCTTACAGAGACACCAAACTGAATTATTGCAAATACTTTCGTGTTTAAGAAAGCACATTTTTGTTTTCCATAGCATTTTAGTAAGGGTGCTTTTTGGTCCATTGTAGCTCCTTACACACTGCTAGGAGTTCTGGTTCACCATAAACTTGCTGGGTACTCCGTAATGGCCGATAACGTTTCAGCAGATTATTGTTGTGTGTCCTGCGGCCACCGATCAACATTGCTCGGGCAACGTTAAGGATCTGTCCTGTCTGTTCCTTAACAACCCCTGTGCATTACCAATTGCAATGCTGTTTTCAACCCCCGCTGACCAACTGAAACCGCTTAATCGCCTGCTGATTGTCATCGCTCTGCCAAGTCATGTCCGCATAAGAACAAATTAAATATCTTGCTTCCAAAGACTTCAACTGTGCAAGCACAAAGCGCTCTTACCCACGGGAGCGAGAGGAGAACATGCACAGAAGCTTAGAATTCCAGTTGTGGTCAACAATCTTATGGAGGGGATAGCGGCACCCTGGATGGTAGTTGAACTGCATTGCTGGACCAGATACAATTATAGGTGCTAAAAGAAGCCCCAGGTTAGGTGAAGCTTTACTTCTTTTTCAGCTTGGCTATCTTACTCGCATGTTTTCAGTAAGCAGAGACAAAAGGAAAACTGTGCTACACAGTTCTATCTTGGAGCTATTTTGATATATTACCATTGGTTCAGAGCACTTTTGCATATGTTAAATATAAACTACCAACACTATGGTATATTAACCTTATAACTTGTTTTCAATCCATAGATTTCCATTCAGTATACAATATCAAACATAATCATTGGCAGCTTTAATATTTCAGTATATATTTATCTACTAAAATATATCTCCATTTTGCATGTTCCCTATATGTAACCCTACTGTGCATTTTCTTGTGGCTTCATGGTCCACTGTTTAGTAAGCAGAATAATGTGTGTAAATTCTTATGCACCATGATTTGAGAGTAATGCAATACATTCCATGCAATGCATTATCCTCTACTCATTGTGCATAAGAATTTATGCATATTATTTGGCTTACGACAGTTCACAGAATATACTCCATAGTTATACAGTTTGAAAAGAAGATATTCATCCATGAAGTTAGACCAGAAAAAATGAGGTACATTTCAGTCCAGTACCCTCACTTAGAGTCGGTTCACACTTGTTGTGAAAACGTGTCCATGGCTCCTGTTTTTCGCTTGGAGCCACGGATACCGATGTAAAAATGAATCAGTCTTCACTCAAAAAAACCCCAAGCTTTGGGTTGGGGGGGGGGGGGGGGGGGGGGGGGCTTGAGGGGAGTGTTGTGGGGTGGTTGGGGACGGATGGATTGGGGTGTTTCCGTTTTGAAAACCCGCAGGATTTTCACGGACCGTGATCGCTCCCAGGTACACGGAGGGGTAGTGAAAATCAATAAGAAAATGTAATGTAGGCAGCGAGCAGGGTAGCCTATCTTCCTTACTTCCTCCGCTTGCCGCGTCTCTTCCTGTAATGCCGCCCTCCAAAGGATAGAGGGCAGCATTGCAGGAAGTCGAGCGGTGAGAAGTGGTACGCAAAGAAGGAAGGTAGGCTTCCCCGCTTACTGCCTACATTACAACTGTTGCGTAAATAGCGGTTTCCTGTCCTGGCTGCTTTTCCCTCCAGTTCAGAAACTTACAATGCTTGGCCAATTAACTCCACTAGGAATTGCCTAGTATTTTCAGCTGTGGATGTACGTCAATGTAAAGAAAGCATCTAAGCCCACTTTTAATGCAATAATAGATTTTGCCATAACTTCTTCCTGTAGTAATATAGTTTAAATTTAGCCACTCTTACTATAAAGAATCTATTTCTAAGTTGATACCAAAAACCTTTTTCCTCCATTTGCAGATAATGTGCCTTTGTCCAAGCCTCTTTTAATTGCAAATATAGAATTTGACAGTTACTTCCTGTAGTAAAATGCCACTCTTACTGTAAAGAATACCTTCCTAAATAGATTACAAATATTTTTTTCCTCCATACACAGATCATGGCCCCTTGTCCTTTGTACACTCCTAGGGACAAAAAAACGTATTTAATAAGCTTATGTTTTGCCCTCTGTAGTGTTTCAGCTCCCTCAATTATGTTTTTCTCTCTGGCCACTGGACATGCCTGCTCCAGGCCGCGCACCTCTTATATCATGCTTCCATTGTTGGGAGCATTCTGCACAAGCTCAGTTACAGTCTTAAACAGCATATGCGCAAAACACGCCTGGCTATGAGAGCATGAATAGGGGGTGCATAGCCAGGACTGTGCATGTGCAGTAGTCTGTGACTGAGCAGAGTCGTGGACTTTATGGGCCTGACAGTGGTATAGCGCATGGGAGTGGGAGAACATTCAGGGAGCTGACTGACTACTGGAAGAAGCCCCAAATAAAAAAAATCCGTTTTCTCCCATTTATCTCGGGTACGCTTTTTTAGGTTTATAACTGTGCTTAACCACTTGAGGACCTAGGGCTTTCTACCCCTTAAGGACCGGCCACTTTTTTTCCATTCAGACCACTGCAGCTTTCACGGTTTATTGCTCGCTCATACAACCTACCACCTAAATTAATTTTGGCTCCTTTTCTTGTCACTAATAAAGCTTTCTTTTGGTGCTATTTGATTGCTCCTGCAATTTTTACTTTTTATTATATTCATCAAAAAAGACATGAATTTTGGCAAAAAAATGATTTTTTTTAACTTTCTGTGCTGACATTTTTCAAATAAAGTAAAATTTCTGTATACATGCAGCGCGAAAAATGTGGACAAACATGTTTTTGATTAAAAAAAAACCATTCAGTGTATATTTATTGGTTTGGGTAAAAGTTATAGCGTTTACAAACTATGGTGCAAAAAGAGAATTTTCCCATTTTCAAGCATCTATGACTTTTCTGACCACCTGACATGTTTCATGAGGGGCTAGAATTCCAGGATAGTATAAATACTCCCCAAATGACCCCATTTTGGAAAGAAGACATCCCAAAGTATTCACTGAGAGGCATAGTGAGTTCATAGAAGATATTAATTTTTGTCACAAGTAAGCGGAAAATGACACTTTGTGACCCCCCAAAAAAAAGTTTCCATTTCTTCTAACTTGCGACAAAAAAAAAATGAAATCTGCCACGGACTCACCGTGCCCCTCTCTGAATACCTTGAAGTGTCTACTTTCCAAAATGGGGTCATTTGTGGGGTGTGTTTACTGTCCTCGCATTTTGGGGGGTGCTAATTTGTAAGCACCCCTGTAAAGCCTGAAGGTGCTCATTGGACTTTGGGCCCCTTAGCGCAGTTAGGCTGCAAAAAAGTGCCACACATGTGGTATTGCCGTACTCAGGAGAAGTAGTATAATGTGTTTTGGGGTGTATTTTTACACATACCCATGCTGGGTGGGAGAAATATCTCTGTAAATGACAATTTTTAAATTTTTTTTTTACACACAATTGTCCATTTACAGAGATCTTTCTCCCACTCAGCATGGGTATGTGTACAAATACACCCCAAAACACATTATACTACTTCTCCTGAGTACGGCGATACCACGTGTGGCACTTTTTTGCACCCTAACTGCGCTAAGGGGCCCAAAGTCCAATGAGTACCTTTAGGATTTCACAGGTCATTTTGAGAAATTTCGTTTCAAGACTACTCCTCACGGTTTAGGGCCCCTAAAATGCCAGGACAGTATAGGAACCCCACAAATGACCCCATTTTAGAAAGAAGACACCCCAAGGTATTCCCATAGTAGTACGGGGAGTTCATAGAAGATTTTATTTTTTGTCACAAGTTAGCGGAAAAAAACAATAAAAATCAATTTCCGCTAACTTGTGACAAAAAATAAAATCTTCTATGAACTCACCGTACTACTAACAGAATACCTTGGGGTGTCTTCTTTCTAAAATGGGGTCATTTGTGGGGTTCCTATACTGTCCTGGCATTTTAGGGGCCCTAAACCGTGAGGAGTAGTCTTGAAACTATTTCTCAAAATGACCTGTGAAATCCTAAAGGTACTCATTGGACTTTGGGCCCCTTAGCGCAGTTAGGGTGCAAAAAAGTGCCACACATGTGGTATCGCCGTACTCGGGAGAAGTGGTACAATGTGTTTTGGGGTGTATTTTTACACATACCCATGCTGGGTGGGAGAAATAACTCTGTAAATGGACAATTGTGTGTAAAAAAAAAAAATCAAGATTGTCATTTACAGAGGTATTTCTCCCACCCAGCATGGGTATGTGTAAAAATACACCCCAAAACACATTATACTACTTCTCCTGAGTACGACGGTACCACATGTGACACTTTTTTGCAGCCTAGGTGCGCTAAGGGGCCCAACGTCCTATTTACAGGTCATTTTGAGGCATTTGTTTTCTAGACTACTCCTCGCGGTTTAAGGCCCCTAAAATGCCAGGGCAGTATAGGAACCCCACAAGTGACCCCATTTTAGAAAGAAGACACCCCAAGGTATTCCGTTAGGTGTATGGCGAGTTCATAGAAGATTTTATTTTTTGTCCCAAGTTAGTGAAAAATGACACTTTGTGAAAAAAAACCAATAAAAATCCATTTCCGCTAACTTTTGACAAAAAATAAAATCTTCTTTGAACTCGTCATACACCTAACAGAATACCGTGGGGGGTGTCTTTTTTTCTAAAATGGGGTCACTTGTGGGGTTCCTATACCGCCCTGGCATTTTACGGGCCCAAAACCGTGAGTAGTCTGGAAACCAAATGTCTCAAAATGACTGTTCAGGGGTATAAGCATCTGCAAATTTTGATGACAGGTGGTCTATGAGGGGGCGAATTTTGTGGAACCGGTCATAAGCAGGGTGGCCTTTTAGATGACAGGTTGTATTGGGCCTGATCTGATGGATAGGAGTGCTAGGGGGGGTGACAGGAGGTGATTGATGGGTGTCTCAGGGGGTGGTTAGAGGGGAAAATAGATGCAATCAATGCACTGGGGAGGTGATCGGAAGGGGGTCTGAGGGGGATCTGAGGGTTTGGCCGAGTAATCAGGAGCCCACACGGGGCAAATTAGGGCCTGATCTGATGGGTAGGTGTGCTAGGGGGTGACAGGAGGTGATTGATGGGTGTCTCAAGGTGTGATTAGAGGGGGGAATAGATGCAAGCAATGCACTGGTGAGGTGATCAGGGCTGGGGTCTGAGGGCATTCTGAGGGTGTGGGCGGGTGATTGAGTGCCCTAGGGGCAGATAGGGGTCTAATCTGATAGGTAGCAGTGACAGGGGGTGATTGATGGGTAATTAGTGGGTGTTTAGGGTAGAGAACAGATGTAAACACTGCACTTGGGAGGTGATCGGACGTCGGATCTGCGGGCGATCTATTGGTGTGGGTGGGTGATCAGATTGCCCGCAAGGGGCAGGTTAGGGGCTGATTGATGGGTGGCAGTGACAGCGGGTGATTGATGGGTGGCAGTGACAGGGGGTGATTGATGGGTGGCAGTGACAGGGGGTGATTGATGGGTGATTGACAGGTAATCAGTGGGTTATTACAGGGGAGAACAGATGTAAATATTGCACTGGCGAATTGATAAGGGGGAGTCTGAGGGCAATCTGAGCGTGTGGGCGGGTGATTGGGTGCCCGCAAGGGGCAGATTAGGGTCTGATCTGATGGGTAACAGTGACAGGTGGTGATAGGGGGTGATTGATGGGTGATTGATGGGTATGTAGTGGGTGTTTAGAGGAGAGAATAGATGTAAACACTGCGCTTGGGTGGTGATCTGATGTCGGATCTGCGGGCGATCTATTGGTGTGGGTGGGTGATCAGTTTGCCCGCAAGGGGCAGGTTAGGGGCTGATTGATGGGTGGCAGTGACAGGGGGTGATTGATGGGTGATCAGTGGGTTATTACAGGGAAGGACAGATGTAAATAATGCCCTGGCGAATTGATAAGGAGGAGTCTGAGGGCAATCTGAGCGTGTAGGCGGGTGATTGGGTGCCTGCAAGGGGCAGATTAGGGTCTGATCTGATGGGTAACAGTGACAGGTGGTGATAGGGGGTGATTGATGGGTAATTAGTGGGTGTTTAGAGGAGAGAATAGATGTAAACACTGCGCTTGGGTGGTGATCTGATGTCGGATCTGCGGGCGATCTATTGGTGTGGGTGGGTGATCAGATTGCCCGCAAGGGGCAGGTTAGGGGCTGATTGATGGGTGGCAGTGACAGAGGGTGATTGATGGGTGATAGGTGATTGACAGGTGATCAGTGGGTTATTACAGGGAAGAACAGATGTAATTAATGCACTGGTGAATTGATAAGGGGGGGTCAGAGGGCAATCTGAGCGTGTGAGCGGGTGATTGGGTGCCCGCAAGGGGCAGATTAGGGTCTGATCTGATAGGTAAAAGCGACAGGTGGTGATAGGGGGTGATTGATGGGTAATTAGTGGGTGTTTAGCGGAGAGAATAGATGTAAACAATGGATTTGGGAGGTGATCTGATGTCGGATCTGCGGGCGATCTATTGGTGTGTGTGTGGGGGGGGTGATCAGATTGCCCGCAAGGGGCAGGTTAGGGTCTGATTGATGGGTGGCAGTGACAGGGGGTGATTGACGGGTGATTGACAGGTGATCAGGGGGGGATAGATGCATACAGTACATGGTGGGGGGGGGGGGGGGGGTCTGGGGAGAATCTGAGGGGCGGGGGGGGATCAGGGGGGGCAGGGGGGGGATAAAAAAAAAATAGCGTTGACAGATAGTGACAGGGAGTGATTGATGGGTGATTAGGGGGGTGATTGGGTGCAAACAGGGGTCTGGGGGGTGGGCAGGGGGGGTCTGATGGGTGCTGTGGGCGATCTGGGGCAGGGGGGGAGGGAATCAGTGTGCTTGGTGCAGACTAGGGTGGCTGCAGCCTGCCCTGGTGGTCCCTCGGACACTGGGACCACCAGGGCAGGAGGCAGCCTGTATAATACACTTTGTAAACATTACAAAGTGTATTATACACTTTGTATGCGGCGATCGTCGGGTTAACATCCCGCCGGCGCTTCCGTATGGCCGGCGGGATGTTGCGGCGGGTGAGCGGCGCCAGGCGGAGGATCGCTCCGCCCATGCCCCTACAAGGACCGCCGCCATTTGTCTATACGGCGGTCCTTGCGGGGGTGCACTTCCCGGCCGCCAATTGTATATACGGCGGTCGGGAAGTGGTTAATATTGTGTCATCTGCAAAGGTGGCAAAATTGCCCTATTTGCTGCAGTACAAAAATGGGGAGGAAAAAAGTACGGCAAAGGCAGGGAATCCCCAACTTATGAACGCCTGCCTATACGAATTGCCGACCCTCCGCCATTGGGGATTCCTTGCCTGTGTGCCTGGCTTCTCCTGCGTGCCTCTCCTCCCGCTCCCTTGTGTCTAAATAGCCTAAGTATATAATTATATAGTGCTGTCCATAATTATTCATATCCCTGGTAAATTTTGTTTTAGTCACTTTAATTCAACCATCAAGTAATTTTTTGATGAGAAATGGCATACCGTATTTTTCAGACTATAAGACACACTTTTTCTTCCCCAAAAGTAGGGGGGAAAAGTTACTGCGTCTTTTATAGTCCAAAAGTAATCTACCTTGGTGCTTGTTTCCCAGAGGGTGGCAGCAGCGCAATCCACAATGGCTTCAATTCATCAAAGGGTGTTCGATAACAAAATCCCAGTCCTTAAAATACCGCATTCGGTATTTTACACTTCACTGTGCTAATTCATCAATATTTTCCCATGTGTGGTAGAGGTTCGTTAAGTTACCGAAGTAGGCTGTTAGATAATGGCAGAGTGGTGCAGAGCAGCTTGGAATGTCTCTGTGTTGTTACAAGCTGATAACAATAGAAGGCATCCAGACATCCCTTTACATGTAAACGTGTTATATTTACTGTTACTTATACTGCCTCTGCTGCTCTGAATCTGTCCATCAGTGTTTCTTAACATTCTACTTCTTTGCCACAACGTAGATAAACTTCCTGGAGACTTTACAAATGCCATGCTTGGTGATTTCACCACATGCATCTTTGTATATTCAAACAGGGACTCAAAGGGTTAAACCACCGAAGGACATCTGGGGATATCTTTTGTCCCGTTATCTCTGCTCACTGCCTGGGAGGTCTGGAAGCTTGTGTGGAGAAGCCTGTGTGACCTATCAGCAGCACTTGCAGGAGAACAGGGGCTGTTTCTATTGGCTGCCTGCTCCTGTTAATCATGAAAACATTCACACAGAAGGCTTTCGAAGCCTGTAACGACAGGGGAGAGCTTGAGATAAACACCGAATGTGTTATCGAATGTGGGAACCTTGATGAATTAACATTTACTGACATTTGCTGACATGTGTTGAGCACAAGTCGGTAATTTATCTCATTGCTCTGTGATTTCAGCTTCTCATTCGGTAACAGCTTTGATGAATTAACATTTTCTTAAGTGCCCTGTTAACTCAGCTGTTTTCAGCATTACCGAATGCGGTAATGCTTGATGAATTGAAGCCAATGTCTCTAAGCGGCATAGGAGAAGCCGCTGTTCTAATCCACTATGCTTGTTCTTTGATCTTTATCTCCCCTAGCGTGCCCCAGCAGCACGATCCACAATGACTCTAAGCGGCATAGGAGAAGCCGCTGTTATCATCCACACTGCTCCTTCTTTGATTGTTTCTAGCCCAACGTCAGCGCAGTCAACCCCGCAGCAGCGCGATCACAGCTGAAAAAGTATCGGACCATCTTCAGCCGCTGTAGCGGCAGTCCTCGGAGGCTTACGTACTGCTTTGCTTACTTGCGTCATCGGAGGCTTACGTACTGCCTTGTTTACTTGCGTCATCACATGACCCCTAGTTTTTGCCCTTTAAATCTAGGTGCATCTTATAGGCCAGAGCGTCTTATAGTCTGAAAAATACAGTTGGTGTCTCCCAAAAGATAGTAAAACGTAAAGTAAAACAATGTACAAGAGGCATTATTGTGGGGAGGGAGAAAAACAAAACATTTCTCAACTTTTGTTTACATTTGAGCAAAAAGTGTTCAGTCCAAGATTATTCAAACCCTTCACAAACTGTCAGTCTGTGGGAAAATCTAAAGTTATATACCATTCCAAATAGTCAAAGCTGCTCTAAAGCACCCTAATTACCCTGATTAATTGGGCACAGCTGTTTTAATTAACCCAACAGGTGAAAAACAGCAGCTCTCTGCAGTTGTTTTGTGGACAGTCATGGCTATGACAAAGGAGCTCAGTGAGGACTTGTGGCTGCTCACAAGTCAGGAAAGTGCTACACAGCCATTTCTAAATGTTTTCAAGCTACAGTCCAAAGTAGTATTAAAAATTACAAGATCTTTCGTGGAAAGGTGACACCTGTGCTGCCCCGGATGATAGTGAGAGAGGTGAAAAAGAATCCAAGGATCACTACCAAGGCCATCCTGGTGAATCTGGGCTCTGCTGATGGCAATGTCTCAAGGCAGATAATCCAACAGAAACTGCACACTGCTTGGTTCCACGGATGCAGACCAAGGAGGATGCCACTTCTCCGGTTAGAGACTCTGAAGTCTCTTTTTATCCCTGCTTTTTTGTCTTATATTCCTCTTCAGCATTAATGCCCCCGTGAAATCGTCGCATCCCTGCGGCAGATGGGTGATTTATTAGTGAGAAAGCGACCTGCAAAGTTCTACGACTTTGCAGGTCGCAGATCATGCTGCCCTGACACGCAGAGCTTCTATTCCTGAAGAGGCTGAGCTTTGAGCTGTAGCTCAGCTTCTCTGCAATCAATCTCTGCCTCCTCCCCACCCCTCTCAGTGAAAAAAGACTGAGAGGGGTTGGGAGAGGCGGTGATCTGCAGAGATTGATTGCAGAGGAGGCAGAGCTACAGCTGAAAGCTCTGCCTCATTGAGGAAGTGAAGCCTTGCGAGCCACGGAGCTCTGCAGGGCTAATCCTCTGCCATAAATCACCCATCTGCTGCGGGGATGTGGCGATTTCACTGAGGCATTCCTGCTGAAAAGGATTATATGACAAAAGCAAGAAAAAAAGAGACTTCAGAGTCTCTTTAAGGCACACAAAAGCTTGTTTGGCCTTTGCAAATGCTCATCTGGACAAAGAGGACATCTGGTATTCTGTGTTGTGGTCAGATGAAACAAAAATTTAATTGTTTGGTCACAATGAGGTTTCCTTTATTTGGTGTAAAAAAGGAGCAGCCTTCAACCCAAAGAACACCATCTCCACTGTCAAACATGGTGGTGGGAAAATGGACCAGGGAACGTAATCACTGTAAACGGCACCATGAAAAAAGAGCAATACATGAGGATTCTCAATGACATCAGGCAGTCTGCAGAGAAACGTGGCCTTGGGCACCAGTGGACATATCAGCATGACAATGACCCAAAACACAGCAAAAGTGGTGAAGAAAGGGTTAGCATATAACAACATTAACGTTGTGGAGTGGCCCAGCCATAGTCCTGACTTAAAATGCAATTGAGAATCTGTGGAGGGAGCTAAAGATCAGGGTGATGGCAAGAAGACCCTCCAACCTGAAAGATTTGGAGGTCATTGCTAAAGATGAATGGGCAAAAATACCAGTGGAGACATGCAAACAGCTGCTCTGTAATTATAGAAAGTGTTTGATTGTTGTAATAGCCAATAAAGGTTTTTCTATTGATTATTGAGAATGGTATGAATAATTTTGGACTGCACACTTTTTGCTGAAATGCAAATCAAAGCTGAGGTTTTTTTTTAAATTCTTTTTTTTTTACACAATAATGCCGCTTCTACGTCATCTTATTATCTTTTGGGAAACATCTATGTCATTTACCATAAAAATAAAGATGACTTTCTGGTTGCATAAAAGTAACTTTAGGTGAAAATTTGCTAGATGTATAAATAATTTTGGGCAGAGAGATATTCTGGGGATTTTAACTCATCGGTACAGTAGGTCAGCAGCATCAAGGGTCACAACATACCAGTGCGTCTTCTTAGGGTAAAAAATAAAACAATACAGCTTTATTGTCCGTCACAACAATGTCAAGAAACTGCAACAAAAATAAACCTCTTGGCATTTAGTGATCACGCTGTAGGCACAGCACAAAATATACAACCGTCTGCAGCCACACTGGTTCGTGAGTGACAAATATACAACCGTCTGCAGCCACACTGGTTCGTGAGTGACACCCTGCCACGGGTCTAATGGCAGTCCTGGCCCACTCACCTTTTCTAGGCTTCTCCCAAGTTTACCAGCACTGGAGTCTAACTCCCTCCAGCACTTCTGCACCAGTAGCTTTCCTGCTGCTACAGGCCTGGCAGCCCTCTCAGCTGTACAGCCTTTTCAGAGCCGTTTTGCTCCACATACAGCCCACTGCATACTGGGTGATGCAGCTTTTTGATACAAATAACACAGGTAAGTTCATTAACACTCTCTCTGCCAGACTAAGGCCTAGACCTGGCGTGTAAGGCCCACCCTTCTATTACACGCCAGTCCTGGATCCAATACTAATCTACAGGATAGAGTTGTTGTAAACATGCAACAACTAACAATATCCAGGACCCTTTCCTTCAAATCCAGACCATAAATGAGCAGACAACTGCTCTGATCATCACATATCTCCCACCCCCGCCCTCAGATCAACGCCCGAGCGGTGATCTTTGGTGGGACAAGGCACTTTGTTTCATTCATAAAGGTAAATAAAATCAGTGTGGGAAAACACCGCATTCGGTAGTTTAGACTTCAGTATGCTCATTCAGAAAAATGTTTACAGTTGTGCTAGCACTGCAGTGATTTCCCAAACTAGGCTGGCGTAACAGGAGAAGCTTCCTGAGTCCCTCCGTGCGCTGCTCTCACTGTTGCTGCCTGGGAGATCTGTCCATTAACTTAAATGTAATTCGCATGCTTATCGCTACTTCCAAGGGAGCGGTATTCCCCGTCCTCATACCACTTGCTCTAATCTTTATGAATTGACATTAGGAACATTTGTTAACATAATCACCACACAAGGCGGTAATTTATCGCTCTGCTCGGGAATGTCAACTTTTGTTGCGGAAACAGCCTTTATGAATAGACATTTTGCTATGTGCTTGGTAAAGTCAGCTGTTTTCAGCATTTCCGCATTATGAATAAATGGCCTTTGTGGCAAAGTCCTCCTTCTACAGCTGAACAATTACCTTTCTCCACCAGCTGTCTAAACAGGATTTCTTCCCAACAGCCACTTGCTAATAATGTTCTTTCTGCATAATTTGCATGCAAATTGGCACCACTGGAGAAATTCCATTTCTTTTCTCCCTTGGCATCAGTTTTCTCTACTCCTGACTGTTGGGGTGCTGCTCTCTTTTCCAGTAAGGGCTTACTATCAGCACTTGCTGGAACCACCCCCTTTCTAACTGTACCAACCCGTGACAATCCCTCTAGCTGGTTTGACATCACCACACAGGGTGCAGCGTCACCCTCACTTGGCACAGATTTATATTCACATTCCTCATTATCACTGACTGTCTTGGAACCTGAATTGTACATACCGGTTGCATCACAAATTTTACATTCTTCATTTATTTTTTTCTCAAACAAATTTCTCCTATCTGCATTTCATACACTGCCCTGGAATCTGCATGATACATTTCAAATGCATTTGAACATTAATTGATTTCCAATTGGTTTTCAACCTCAGCCCTGAAACATGAATTAACCATATCACTGAATACATTTTCTAGTGCATCACATTGATCAACATGGGCAAAACCTTCATACCCATTTTCAATACCAATATTTCCAACTGATTGAGCATCATCATCATTTGCATAATTTTCATGATTTGCATTATTTGACTGAGAACGCAGATGAAAACTCTCATCTACCGAATCCAATAATGCCACCAGTACAGTTTTTTTAGTTACAGTTCCCACCTGCTGAATTCACCACACTAATTGGGACAGTATCAGAATTTTTGTGATCGGTATCCATCATATACACAGTACACATAATTACTCCCAGGGCAAACATCTCAACTTGTACACCTTCTGACCTGGCCATTAACCCTCCTGGTGGTTTATTAAAATCCGCCAGGGGGCAGCACAGCCGTTTTTTTTTTTTAATATTTTTTTTTTGTATCATGTAGCGAGACAAGGTTTCGCTACATGATAGCCGCTGCTCAGCGGCATCCCCCCAGCTGGAGGCGATCGGAGATCAGGAGATCTCATTCAAAGAACGGGATCTCCTGGAGGGCTTCCCCCGTCGCCATGGCGATGGGCGGGATGACGTCACCGACCTCGACGTCAAAGGGGACTCCGATCCACCCCTCAGCGCTGCCTGGCACTAATTGGCCAGGCAGCGCACGGGGGGGGGGGGGGGGGAGGGAGGCAACGATCGGATTGCACACGCAGCTAGCAAAGTGCTAGCTGCGTGTAGCAAAAAAAAAAAATTATGCAAATCGGCCCAGCGGGGCCTGAGCGGTGCCTTCCGGTGGGATAGGGCTTACCGCCAGGAAGATTAAAGCACAGTTCCCCAACCCTGTCCTCAAGGCCCACCAACAGTACATGTTTTGCAGAAAACCACAAACATGCACAGGTGAGGTAATTAGTGTCTTAGCAGAGCCGATTACCTTCCTCTGTGGATTTCCACAAAACATGCACTGTTGATGGGCCTTGAGGACAGGATGGGGACTACTGCAACCTCAGTATTCACAGTGGGACGTTCCACGTTACAGCAGCCAGTAACGCAGCCTAACTCACAGCACTGCAAAATCAATTGTGCGGTTCACAGTGCCCACGTTGCGTTATATAGTAACGCAGCACGTTTAAACAAAGTGCTGCATGCTGTACGTTATACTGGGCTAAGCAGCATTAGACTGCTTGCACATGCTCAGTAATGTTGGAGGAGGAGGTCTCCCCTCCTCCTCCGCAACCAGCCACATGGCTAATTAATATTCACTGCACTGCAGAGACTAGTGGTAGGACTGTAGTGTTGTCCGGATCATGAACGAATCGTTCATTTGATCCGGATCTTTTTTGTGAGTCGAATCATCCGGATCATCACAATGAAAGATTCGGTTCACAGTGGATGTCTGGAAGAAACGGGAACATACAGACTGTACAGTGCAGGGAAAATCCTGTCTTGCTAGTCATTTCACCCAGTCTGCTTCCCTAGTAAAATGATTCAAATGATTTGGTTCAAAGATCCGGATCTTTTCAATGATCCGATTCAAATGATCCGAATCCTTAAAAAGATCCGGACTTCCTATCACTAACTTGGAGCTGCTGCTTTGAGAGCTGCACAACTTCAACACCACCATATGTTGCGTTAGGGGCACGTTATGCGACCATAACGTCCCCTAAAACGCAACGTCTTGGTGTGTAAGTAGCCTAAAGGGACAGCATCCAATTTTTCGGCCTCTTTTGCATTCGGTTTTCCTGCAAAACTATTCTCAGGACACTCACCATTTTCTTCTGATTTTATACTGGTGTTAGTGGTGTTAATGGGAACTTTTAACACCACCTGTGCTGCCTCTTGGTGACTGCTATCTACTATTTCGCATATTTTTGCTTTATGGCTGACATTTACCTCAGAACTTTGGTTGCAAATGATATCAGGAAAAATAGTGATATCAGATGAACACTTTTCTTGACTAAATGACAGTTTACTGTTGTGAATTCAGTACATTCAAAACAAGCTGCGGATAAGTTTTCACACTGGACTTCAATTAGATTTGCATTGTGGTTGCACACGCTGTTGTTGGAAAGGATAGGGTTAACTTGTGGAAGTCCCTGTTCCTGGCTGTCTGATGCTATCTCTCTATCAGAAGAACCTTCCACAGCAGTTACAGGAATATCAGTGGAAAAACACAATTCCTGACAGACAGTAGTGGAATGGTTCACACCAGTACCTAATTCCCTCAGACATTCAGCAATTGAACTTTCCCTGTCATGTTTGTCCATTGCTTCTCTGACTGAGACCTAAATCAGATAGCACCTCTTTACCTGTGGTTACACTCTCTACCACCAGGGGGCTTTCACTACACACTGCAGACAAATTGAATAGATTGTGAAGCGTTTTACCTTCTGTCATGTCAGTTTTCAAACCATCAGCAACCATTGTTTTTGCTTCCTGCGATGTTGCAACAGTGTTACTCAGAACATTTTCTTGCATAAACATGGCGGCATACTCATGGGTTAGGCTCCGCCCCTCTGACCCCATAGGACAGATCTCTCTATAAGTCAAGTGAACCCCCACCCCCCTCCACCATTCTTTTTTTATGTCCTCGATGGACAGGTTCTCTATTGGGTTTTTTTTCTTTTTCATGTTTTGGAGATCCCTTACCTTTTTTCTTATCCATGAGGGTCTCTTATCTATTTTTGAAAGCGGGTTCAGCCTCTCCCGCTTTTACTGGCATTCAGGTCTCTTAAAGAGGGATATTTCTCTCGATACTGCTACCCCTGGGCTGTGCACACTTCTATCAGGTTTTTTTTTTTTCCCCTCTTCCAAGTTGAAGTCTTGTGATGCATGAGACTTGGAGGGCACACTTCTCATTGGCCGGCAGAGCCTTCCATCTGGCTTTACATTTCGTGAGACTTGCAGCAAGATCTCTGGCTCAGGGATTGGCTGTCTAGCCTGCAGCAGGGATATTTACCCGGAAGTTCTCTCTCTCCTTGCCCAGTAAACACAGAGACACGGAGAGGCATCGTGGGTGGTCAGTGTTCACTGGCTGGTACCAATCTCCTTACTGTGTTTTTTGCCTTGGCTGCAGCAGCGTTTCTCCTGGATGCCGAAAGGTACTTTATTGGTCTCCTACTTCTCATCTGACACAGGTAGGACGCTGGTTTCTTTTTGTATATCAAGAATGCATAGAAGACAGCAAAGGTTTTTAGCAGTCACTTATCAGACTAAATGTTTGTTTAAGGTGATATGATGGATGATTCTGCACCAGGAACTTCTGCTGGGGTATCCAGGTAACAGGATACTAAATGTATCCCTGTCACTGGTTTATGCACAGGGTGTTTTTTTTTTTTTCCTATTTTGCACCTGGTTGCTTGGGCAGTATCAAAAAAAGTGCTTGCTCTCTCTCCTTGTATTGTTGCGGATTTTTTGGTGAAAACACTATATTTTCATTTTCCTTTTGTGTTTTCACAGTCTGTATGAGGGAGAAGGACTTATGGTCACTAAAAGCATCCAGTCCTTACCTAAGAGAAATTTACTTCGTTCTCAAACTGGAGATGATTGAGGGTTTTTTTCAATCAAAGAAGTCGAATCCTTCTACAAGAAATTCTCCTTATGGGGACTATTATCGGGGGAGAAGTTCATCTAGAAATCACTCTTATAGGAGAAATTCTCCAGGGAGGCGTTCGCCAGAACAACGTGCTGGAACAAGCCGTTATGTTTCATATAGAGAAAGATTTCCTACCTAGGAGACAAAGGAATTACGATTATGACTATAGGCGTTCTCCAAGACGCTCTGAATCAAACAATAGATATGACTCTGATCGTTTTTCTCCCATGAGAAATTATTATGAAAATCATTCACCTAGAAGATATGATCGATCTGGATCTCGTTCTTCTGAGTCAGTGGAATTCTCTTGACATAAAAGACCGGAACCAAATTTATGTTGGTCCTGCGCACAACCTGCTTTACCAAATAAAGTTTGTGAATCATGTTTCACGGAGCTGGCTAGGGACAAGGAAGGGACAGATAATGAACAAGTGTTATATACAGCATGCGGTGCAAGACACCTTTCAAAAGATGTCAGCTACACAGCCGATTACTCCCACGTCAGCAGCGGTTCACAGGGAGGAATCCAATTCTCATGCGGATTTACCGCCTGTAGGATTTGATTTTTCTTTTTTTGTCAGCAATTAAATCTGCAATCGAATGGCAGGAAGAAGATGAAATACAGCATAAATATTATCCGCACTTACAGAGCTAACCACAATCGTTTCCCTTTATGAAAGTAATAAAGGATCTCATCCTTAAAGAATGGTCTAAACCGCATCAAAAGCCTTCATTATCCAACAGATTTTCTAAGCTTTGTCCGTTAAAAGTTGATGAAGCAAAATTGATTGACTGTGCCCCTGTCGTGCATAATGAGGCTTGCTAAACATGTAACATTGCCTATGGATGATGCTGTACTTTTCAAGGATCCGTTAGATAGAAAAATAGACACGGACATTAAAAAAAGCCTTTTTGGCGTCCGGAGCAGCCTGCAGACCAGCCATTGCTTAACTTCCTTAGCTAAGGCAATAAGGGTATGGGTTGATAATGATGGAACTGCATTGAACTCAGATATGGACAAACAGGAAATAATTACCGGTAAGCTCCTTGATTAAATAAAACTTGCGGGAGATTTTGTTGGTGAGGCTGCCATAGACACAATCAGGTCATCAGCTAGATCAATGTTGCATAGTGTAACGGCGAAACGTGCACTCTGGTTGAAGTCATGGTCGGCAGACCGGGCGTCAAGAAATAATTGGTGCAAAATCCCATTTAATGGAACACACCTCTTTGGCCCTGCTATGGACAGCGCAATCTCCATGGTAACAGGTGGAAAAAACAGGTCTTATTCCGCAGGGTAGGAAACCAAGAAATTATAGACAACAAGGTTCAAGAAAGTTTTCTTCAAACGGATTCCAGCAGACAAGATCATACAAACCTGGGGAACAGTTTGGTAGAAACTGGAGGGGAACCCAGTCTTCTTTTCTCAAAAACAGGAATAAGCCAGCTTCTTCTTCCCAACAGACCAAAAAGTCCTTTTGAAGGTGCGCCCACTCAAGACGCTCCAGTGGGGGCAAGGCTTCGTCTCTACTGGAGGTCTTGGGTGGAAAATATAGAAGATCCATGGGTTCTGAAGACACTAAAAAGAGGTCATATGTGGAAGTTCAAGAAAACACCTCCAGTAAGTCGTTTTATGCAGACAAGAATGCCAGAAAACAAACAAAAATATCAAGCGTTGTTGGATTATGTTCTCTCTTTAAAGAGAATGAAGGCAGTAATAGAAGTACCAGAAAAGGATCGCTTCAGGGGAATCTATAACCGCTCTTCTTAGTTCCAAAGGCGACAGGAAATTGGAGGCCGGTACTGGACTTGAAATTTCTAAATCCTCACATAAAGGTGGGCCGGGTTCAGAATGGAGTCTTTACAGTCAATAATTCCCATGATTCAAGTAAACTAATGGATGACCTCTATCGACCTGGCAGATGCATATCTGCATGTCCCCATCAACACAAATTTTCAAAGATTTCGTCGGTTTGCGATACTAGGAAAACACTATAAATTCCAAGCACTTCCGTTCGGTATATCAACGGCTCCGAGAACCTTCACCAAGATCCTCCTACTAGTAATAGCACTGCTCAGAACAAAAGGCTTACGAACATTTCACTATCTAGACCAGAGGTCCCCAAACTTTTTAGGTCAAGAGTCGGGTCAACATACTTCAGACTGCCGGAACATACATAAAATGATGTTGAAAAACATTACATTGAATCTAGGTATTGACTTGAACCAATCATGCTTGGAGGAGAACTCCCAGCAGCAGCCATTCAGTCATGCAGCGTTCAAAGAACGTCTCTGTGCACCAGACAGTGAAGCATACCCAGGTGACAACCTGCCTTCCAGTTGGACAGCAGTGTTACCTGATGCAGAATTGGATTGGAAGCCAGTGAATTACTACTACAATATGTGGATGGGTGATGCCAGCACTGCTATTCTATAGCCGGGCCGCTGATTTTTACAGGTAAAGTGAACCGCATCTATAGGTTATACATTTTGTGTTTGGGGGGCCAGTGAAAAAGCCTCAGGGGGACGCATTCGGCCCGTGGGCTTTAGTTTGAGGACCACTGATCTAGACAATATACTACTACTGCATCAGGACAAAGAAATTCTACTAGAACACCAGCAGATGTTGTTGAGTACTCTAACAGATTTGGGCTGGCTATTAAATCTAAAAAAAGAGTCCACTGATTCCAACGCAAGACATGTTTCTTGGTGCCAGATTCCGAACTACGGAAAACAAAGTTGTTTTACCGGATCAGAAAATGTGTGCAATTCAGCACAAGCTCAATCAAGTACTTCGATCTCAACGGTTATCCGCAAAACACTGCATGAGCCTGTTAGGCACTTTATCATCAACAATCCCAATGGTAAAGTGGGCCCACTGGCACCTTAGGAAACTACAAATCTTTTTTCTAAGAAAATGGAAGAACTTTAAATCAAATGTTAACTCTTCCAACACAAGTGAAGTTCTCCTTGAGGTGGTGGACCTGCAGGAAGCATCTTCTAGATTGTCATTGGATCCAGCCCTTGGCTCCAGTTCTAGTTACCTTGGATGCGAGCATGTCGGGTTGGGGGGCTCACTGCAACAACATTTTCATGCAGGGGAGATGGTTTCCCCAACAGGATTATGTTCCATCCAATATTCTGGAGTTGAGGGCTGCTTTCATGGCATTGAAAGCGTTCCACTTCCTGATACACAAGAAAAATGTTCTCCTATGAATCGACAATATCACGGCAGAGACGTATATAAGGCGGCAAGGGGGAACACGGAGTTTGGCCCTCCTACAGGAGACACATCAAATAATGACATGGGCTCAGAAGAACCAAGACAACCTATCAGCAACTTACCTGCCTGGAAAATAAAATATCGTAGCAGATCGCTTGAGCAGGACTTTTGTCAATCAAAACGAATGGCAGTTGAACGATTGAATCTTCAAGTGGATAGTCAGGAAACGGGGAATGCCACAAATAGATCTCTGGGCATCAGCAGCCAATTCAAAGCTACCAAAGTTCTTCACAAGGTTTCCACATCCACAGTGATTGGGAACAGACTGTCTAACACAAGATTGGGACTTCAGGCTAGGGTACACTTTTCCCCTATTTCCAATGATAACCAGATTTCTACAAAGGGTATCAAAGGAATCATCCATAATCAGCTGTTATGCCGTGCTGGCCCCGGAGGCCTTGGTTTCCCCTAGCACTGCAGTTGAGTCTAGAGAAACCGATACAGTTACCGCCTTGTCACGATCTCTTCCAGGGGAATCTTCTGTACCCAGAACTAAAGACGTTACATTTAACAGCATGGAAGCTGAGAGGCAAGGTTACTAAGTTCAAGGTTGTTCCTCTAATGTGGCAGAAACTCTTCTTAAGGCTAGAAAACCTTCGACTAATACAACATATTACAGGATTTGGGACAAATTTGCATGCTTTGCAGCGGATCATGGCTTCGACAAGTTATCTCCTATAGGCAATATTTTAAACTTCTTACAAGCAGGTGTAGAAAAAAAATCTGAGCCTCTCTGTAACGATTGGTGTCAGCACACAGAGAGAATCTGATTGTTGATGATCTGCAGAATCATCAACAATACAGATGTATACTTGATTATGGATGATCTGCAGAATCACTAATAATACAAGTATGAATAACCTCTGGACACCTAATAAGTAAAAGTGTTTGATGAACTGTAGGCTATCTCCCGAGAAGCGGGAGATATAAGCAGCTCGGCCAAGAACCACCTGAGGGGCAGGTGGCCCTGGGCAGTGCAGAAACTATCTCCTTGATAGTGAAGACTTGGTAATCAGGGATAATAATATCAGATGTTAAACTGTACTGCAGCCAGGGGACTCCAGAGAAAGAGGCCACTGCCTGCTAACAGGCCGGACTCTCTGAGGAGCGGGAGTCCTGGTTGCAGCTGACACCTGGTGGAATGGTGTCACTGCTAGTACAGATAGACTGAGCACTCAGGGAGAGTGACAGCCTGGGTGGTCGGGCAGGCCAGGTCGGCAACACACGAGCAGATGAGGTACAAAGACAAAAGACTGATTCGGTAACCGGGTACAGGCAGGGTCTGGCAACAGGTAGGCAGATATGCAGAGGTACTGAATCAGAAAGCAAGAGAAAGGTTCGACAGAGCAAATAGTCATAACATATAAATATAACAAAGTCCTAGCCTGGGGCGTGAGGCCCTTAGTCTCGACACCCGGGAACTACGGTAGTCTAGAGCAGTGTTTCTCAACATTTTATTGGTGTGTACCCCTTTTAAAACCCTGTACTCACCAAGTACCCCCTGGCATAGTAAACATTATCACAAGTACCCCTTGACAAATATATATTTAATTGTAGTATATTATAATTGGTTCTAAACCATTTCCAAGCCTTTACTATTGCTTTTAATTAGCTAAAATACTAATTTGGGGTTGTTTAAAATAAGATTTATCATTTTCTAAAACTCTAAATTTGTTGTTCTTGGCTAAGTATATCAAGCCCGAGTACCCCCTGGAACCATTAGAAGTACCCCCTGGGGTACGCGTACCACACGTTGAGAACCTAGGGTCTAGAGCATAACACAGCGATGACACAGTATCCCTAAGCTTGGGCGTGAGGCCCTTGGTCACAACACCCTGGAACTGGTTTAAAGTATAACACAGCAATGACACAGTATCCCTAAGCTTGGGTGTGAGGTCCTTGGTCACAACACCCTGGAACTGGTCTAACATATAACACAAGCGTAATCTGGCTAAGTGTGAAATCCCAGGTCCTCCTGGTTCTAACACACTGTGGGATCTGACTGGTCTGAGTGCTCACACGTAAGTATTTGCAACGGCAGACAACCAGCAACTGACAGGCAAGATGTATATATAGTGCAGCGCTCCTCAGCACCGCCCAGCACCACTCAGCCAATCACCCACTGCGCTGGGATCAGCTGATCCCTCTCCTATTGGCATAGAGGTCCTGCCTCCTAGCGCGCTCTCCATCTGTGTGCACTACTAGGCTCAGACAAACCAGACGCATGCTGCGGTGCGGAAACCGCCGGTCTGAACGCGGAGACAGCCGCCCCGCTGCCAGACCGCGCGGCGGTGTCTCAACAATGCATTACACTCTCAGCCCTGAAAGTACAAGTCTCCGCCCTTCAGCCTTAACAGGTACCAAGTGGGTGCAGCACCAGTTAGTGATTCAATTTCTAAAAGCGGTTATGAAAATTCGGCCTCCTAGGAAACAGTTTTTTCCAAAATGACACTTATGCGTAGTGTTAGATGTGCTTTCTTCACCTCTATTCTATCCAGTGGAAACAGCCTCATTACAGAATGTCATCTTAAAAACCTTATTCCTCACAGCAATTTCATCAGCAAAGAGAGTCTTTGATCTGCAGGCATTGAGTTGCTCACAAAATCTACTTGAGTTTTTTCCAGACAGAGTGATAATTCGTCCTGTGCTATCTTGTGTTCCTAAAGCAGCTTCCAACTTTCATATTAACCAGGAGCTAACGCTACCTACGTTTTCATTAGACGATAAAGAACATCCATTGGATGTCGGCAGATCTATAAAAGCTTATTTGTCAATAACAGCTCCCGAGCGATTTACCATTTGTTTGTGAACTGGCAGGGAGTTAATAAAGGGAAAAAAGTTACCACACAAACTTTATCTGCATGGTTAGTTAAAACTATTCAAAAAAGTTATCAAATTAAAGGTTTGCCAGTTCTACAGGACATTCGAGCTCACTCGACAAGGCGTATGGCAGCTTCATATGCTTGCTTTTCAAAAGTTTTCATGGACACAATATGTAAAGCGGCCAGCTGGTCATCCATAAACACTTTTATGTTACACTACCATGTTGATCCTGCATCATTATCATGCTTACATTTTGGGAAAGGGATTCTGTCTGCAAATTGGAAATAAAATCTGTGTGTTTACTGCATTTTGTATGCCCCATGAGTATGCCACCATGTTTATGCAAGAAACTAGAAAACTGAATACTCACCTTTCCATAACTTTCTTTTCTTGTTTAAACAATGGCGGCATACGAATCCCACCCTTCTGTCCATTCGAGGACTAATTTTTACCAAGAATGGCGGAAGGGGGGGGGGGGGGGATGGAGAGATTCACTTGACTTTTAGAGAGATCTGTCCTATGGGGTCAGGGGGGCGGACCCTAACCCATGAGTATGCCGCCGTTCTTTATACAAGAAAATAAAATTAAGGAAAGGTGAGTATTCATTTTTCTAGTTTGCACACCTAGCACTGAGTTTAACCCTTCAAAAACTGGCCACTTTAGCCACTCTAAATTAAGACTAGGCGCTAGGAAGCTTCACATTCTAATCACAAACGTATATCAAATTATCCATATCCACAGGCTCCAATTTTAACCTTCCCTCCAAATGCTGGTTGTAACACAAGTCCCAGAATAATGAACAGTCAGTACCCAGTAAGACATCAAATTCCACATTATTACATTTCAGCAGTTCCTGGGTAACTTCTCCCAACTTGGTTTGCACTATGACAATGGTGGTGCGCACATTTAAACTGATGGGACATATCAATGGGAGCAACGCATGGTTTACCGCAGAGACTTTGCAGGAAGGATCACACCAACCTCTGCAACCCATCTGACCAGTTATGATAGTTATATCCAACACTGGGCCATTTTTACCACATGACCGTGTGACCCCTTCCAGACGCTGGTGACCCCACAGAACCTGTCACCCCACTTAGGTTACCAATGACAGACATGGACAGTACATTACTTTTCACAATTCCAGCACGCACATTACATGGAACAGTCTTACCAGCTCCAGCCGCAGTTCCTCTTGGCGACAGTGGGCAGTTCAGGTGCAAGGAGAATAAGCCCTGCATGCATCAAACATTTTTGGGTTCAAACAAACACACAGCTCCTCCTGCTCTTGGTGATCCAGCTTCCTCTGGTGGCCTTTGGAAACAACACTCTGTATCTGCTGCTTTGGCTTTTCCAGACTTTTGGACATCACCCTCTTATCCGGTGCAGGATGGTTACCCTTGACATTGACACTTTCAATCTGCAACTTTGGCACTCCCTGTCTTGTGGAGCCCACTCTTTTTCCAGGTTGGTTACCCTTGGTAACGACATCCATCCAATCTCTGACAAGAATTGGACCCCAGCGATCCTCTTCATCCAAAACAGGTGCACCGCTCTGAACAGGCTGCAGAAATGCATCCCCCTGCTGCTGCCTCCATGCTGGCTCAGGTTTCACAGAGCAGTTTGCAAACACATGGACCTGCTTGAAAATGACCTCCTGGTCTGACACACCTGTGTGGACCAGTTGCAAGCTTCTCCTCACAGAAACTTTTTCTTGAGCTTTTAGCCAATTCTCATAATCTTGCATAATAATATGCTCAAACCATTCATTGCTGTCTGCAAACCATCTCTCTTGGACAGCAGTTGGGCACTTTTTCTTGCGACTGATCTCTGTATTATGAAATTAATCCACTCGCAAAAACTTCATATACGGTGCAACAAGGAAAAAAAATTGTCCTACACGCTTGCAAACTGACATTTAACCTCTTTACTGCTGGTATAAACACCTTTGCTGTGCCCGCATCTGAGTACCAATTGTGATATTCTAAGGATTTTAACTCATTGGTAAAGTAGGTCAGAAGCATCAAGGGTCACAACATACCAGACAGTGAGTTTTCTTAGAGTCTGTTTCCACCACACGCAGATTGGATGTAGGATGGATGCAGAAAAACTGACTCCAATGAATGCCTATGGGCCTGTTTCCACTAAACACAATTTTTCTGATGCAGATTTTCCCATAGGCTTTCATTGGAGACAGTTTTTCTGCATCCATTCTGCAGCCAATCTGCGTGTAGTGGAAACAGGCCCTTAGGGCCCGTTCACACTGCACGCGTTTCCAGCCGCGTTTTGGAAACGCGTGCAGGTGGCCAAAACGCACGACATCAGACATTGCATAGAGTGCAATGTCTGATGTTCACACAGCATGCGTTCCGGACCTGTGCGGTCCGGGAACGCATGCTGCACGCAGATTTTATAAAAACGCGCGGCTGTCCCATTCACTTTTCAGTGATGGGATCAGCCTCGCAACGCATACGAACGCGGACATGCGTGCGTTCGTACGCGTTGCGGTCCGCATGCGTTGCGGTCCGCATTTTGTAGTCTGAACGGGCCCTTAGGGTAAAAAATAAAACAATACAGCTTTGTCGGTCACAACAATGTCCAGAAACCGCAACAAAAATAAACCACTCTTGGTATTCAGTGATCACACTGTAGGCACAGCACAAAATATACAACCTTCTGCAGCCACACTGGTTCGTGAGTGACACCCTGCCACGGGTCTAATGGCAGTCCTGGGCCACTCACCTTTTCCAGGCTTCTCCTAGGTTACCAGCACTGGAGTCCAACTCCCTCAAGCACTTCCGCACCAGCAGCTTCCCTGCTGCTACAGGCCTGGCATTCCTCTCAGCTGTACAGCCTTTCCGAAGCCGTCTTGCTCCACATACAGCCCACTGCATACTGGGTGATGCAGCTCTTTTTGCAAATAACACAGGTGAGTTCATTAACCCTCTCTCTGCCAGACTCAGGCCTGTACCTGGAGGAGTGGCGTATAAGGCCCACCCTTTTCCCAATACAAGCCAGTCCTGGATCCCATACTAATCTACAGGATAGAGTTGTTGCAACCATGCAACAACTAACACTATCTTGGACCTTTTCCTTCAGAACCATACCAGAAACGAGCAGACAACTGCTCCGATCATCACAAAATATATATATATATATATATATTTGTTACCTGTTTGGGATAGCCTCTTGTCAGCAGCAAATCCTCCAGTTCCCTCGCCACTTTTGAAAGTTATAAATCCAGAGGTCCTTAAAGCAAACCTGAAGAGAAAATAAACATATGAGGTATTCTATGTGTAAGAAGTTTTAAATCAGGATGATACCATTTATTGGCTAACTAAAAAGAATAATGCTTCATACACACTTGAGATAAAAGTCTTTGGAAAAGGCAAGATCACAGACCAATCTTACCACCCTTCATGTAGTATGAGAGCCATACTCTAACACAGTCTATTCTATGGAGCTGAACTCCCCATCAGACAGAAATCTTTGCAAGATGCTGCACACACAGATGCTGTACAGACACAAAAGATCATTATCTGCAAAAGATCTGTTACTGCAAAAAATCCATTCCTGCAAAATGCATTCATAGTCTATGAGATCTGCAGATCCTCATACACACTTGGTTTAACAGACTTCATCTGCATATCTGGCAATCATCTGCAGATCTGAAAATCCATCCTGGTGGATCTGATCTGCAGATGATTGTCTGTTAAACCAAGTGTGTATGATGATCTGCAGATCTCATAGACTATGAATGCATTTTGCAGGAATGGATATTTTGCAGGAACAGATCTTTTGCAGATAATGATCTTTTGAGTGTGTACGGGCATCTTTGTGTGCAGCATCCTGCAAAGATTTTATCTGATGAGGAGTGCAGCTCCATAGAATAGACTGTGTAGAGCAGGCTTTCTCAACCAGGGTTCCCTGGAACCCCAGGGTTCCTTGAGGACTCTGCAGGGGTTCCTTGGCATTTTACCCCATCGTGGGGGAAGTATAATAGAGCACACTATAATAGGTGGTACTGTAACAAGAAGCACTAAATTGGGGGGTCAGGAGACAGTATAATGAGTGGCAGTGTAATAGGAGATAGTGAAATTAGCAGCCTAACCTACTTAAAGACCATGCCTCCTGAAAAATAAATGTAGGGGTTCCTCGAGGCCAAAAAATTGTTTGCAGGGGTTCCTTGAGATCCAAAAGTTATTTACAGGGTTCCTCCAAGGTAAAAAGGTTGAGAAAGACTGGTGTAGAGTATGGCTCTCATACTACATGAAGGGTGGTAAGATTGGTCTGTGATCTTGCCTTTTCCAAAGACTTTTATCTCAAGTGTGTATGAAGCATAAGAATAAGCAAGCTTTCGGCCTTGCAGCCTTTGTCGGGCTTACAATCCTGTATGTAAGCCCCACGAAGGCTGCAAGTCCGATAGCTTGCTTATTCCTATTCTTTTTAGTTAGCCAATAAATGGTATCAGCCTGATTTAAAACTGCTTGCTTTTACTGATGGCTAACACGGTACAATACCCTACTGGTATTGTATGTGTAGTACAGCTAAGAAATAGAACATTAGGGGCAAAGAAAATAGTCTAATATTGTTTTTCAGTACAGGAAGATTTAAAAAAAAAACTTCAGTTGTCTATGCAAAAGAGCTACTACTGCAGGAAAGTTCAAAGGGTCATTATTTATTCTTCGTTTAATAACCTAAAATACAGAGTGTGGTTTCTAAACTGCAAATATGACAGATTGATGCAAAGTTATTAAAAAGAAAAAAGCTACAAAAATGAGTATTTTCTTTGCTACTAATGTTCTATTCATTATCTACTACACATCACAATTCTATATATCATACTTTTTTTTTTTGCTTCAGCTTTGCTTTAGCAGAAAAAATAAAAATGAAGGAAAAAGCCATACCAAATTGGTGGAAGCTAAAATACTGTATAAGGGCTGGTGCACACCGAGCGGCTTTTTCAGCGTTTCTGCAGCCGCTTGCGGCTGCGGATACGCTTGGTCAATGTATCTCAATGAGGTGGTTAACACCAGAGTGGGAGGCGTTTTGCAGAAACACATACTCCCGGGGTGAGGCATTTTTTGGATTGCGGATGCGTTTCTGCCTCAATGTTGAGTATAGGAAAACCGCAAACTGCTCTGAAAAACGCCTGTTCAGATCGGTTTTGCCGGCGGTTTTGTTACAGAAGCTGTTCAGTAACAGCTTTACTGTAACAATATATGAAATCTACTACACCAAAACCGCTACACAAAACCGCGAAACGCTACAGAAAAAGAAGAAAAAGCGTTTCAAAATCTGCTAGCATTTTGCGGATCTGCTAGCGGTTTTTGGTGTGCACCAGGCCTTAGGGAGGTTAGTATTTAAGCTGAAACCTAATTCTTACCAATATAGTGGGAATACAGTACAGACCAGAAGTTTGGACACACCTTCTCATTCAAAGAGTTTTCTTTATTTTCATGACTATGAACATTGTAGATTCACACTGAAGGCATCCAAACTATGAATTAACACGTGGAAGTATAGTACATAACCAAAAAGTGTGAAACAACTGAAAATATGTCATATTCTAGGTTCTTCAAAGTAGCCACCTTTTGCTTTGATTACTGCTTTGCACACTCTTGGCATTCTCTTGATGAGCTTCAAGAGGTAGTCACCTGAAATGGTCTTCCAACAGTCTTGAAGGAGTTCCCAGAGATGCTTAGCACTTGTTGGCCCTTTTGCCTTCACTCTGCGTTCCAGCTCACCCCAAACCATCTCGATTGGGTTCAGGTCTGGTGACTGTGAAGGCCAGGTCATCTGACGCAGCACCCCATCACTCTCCTTCTGGTCAAATAGCCCTTACACAGCCTGGAGGTGTGTTTGGGTTCATTGTCCTGTTGAAAAATAAATGATGGTCCAACTAAACGCAAACCGGATGGAATAGCATGCCGCTGCAAGATGCTGTGGTAGCCATGCTGGTTCAGTATGCCTTTAATTTTGAATAAATCCCCAACAGTGTCACCAGCAAAACACCATCACACCACCTCCATGCTTCACGGTGGGAACCAGGCATGTAGAGACCATCTGTTCACCTTTTCTGCGTCGCACAAAGACACAGTGTTTGGAACCAAAAATATCAAATTTGGACTCATCAGACCAAAGCACAGATTTCCACTGGTCTAATGTCCATTCCTTGTGTTCTTTAGCCCAAACAAGTCTCTTCTGCTTGTTGCCTGTCCTTAGCAGTGGTTTCCTAGCAGATATTCTACCATGAAGGCCTGATTCACACAGTCTCCTCATAACCTCCCTGGCGGTCAATTAACACCGCCAGGGAGGCAGCGCAGCAGTTTTTTAAATGTTTTTTTTTTAATCATGTAGCTAGCCTAGCGCTAGCTACATGACAGCCGCTGAGCAGTGGCATCCCCCCACCCCCTCCGATCGCCTCTGGCGATCAGGCCCGTCAGGAAATCCCGTTCTGAACGGGTTTTCCATTAGGGCTTCCCCTGTCGCCATGGCGACGGGCGCGATGACGTCACCGACGTCGTGACGTCAGAGGGAGTCTCGATCCACCCCTCAGCGCTGCCTGGCACCGATTGGCCAGGCTGTGCAGGGGTCTGGGGGGGGGGGGCGGGCATCCTCTAACGTGGTGAATCGGCGGCGGCGATCGGTGAGTTCACGCAGCTAGCAAAGTGCTAGCTGCGTGCAACAAAAAAAAATTACGCATATCGGCCCAGCAGGGCTCCTGCTGGAACACAGAGTGAAGGCAAAAGGGCCAACAAGTGCTAACCTGCTTCCTTCCAGACTGTTGGAAGACCATTTCAGGTGACTACCTCTTGAAGCTCATCAAGAGAATGCCAAGAGTGTGCAAAGCAGTAATCAAAGCAAAAGGTGGCTACTTTGAAGAACCTAGAATATGACATATTTTCAGTTGTTTCACACTTTTTGGTTATGTACTATACTTCCACATGTGTTAATTCGTAGTTTGGATGCCTTCAGTGTGAATCTACAATGTTCATAGTCATGAAAATAAAGAAAACTCTCTGAATGAGAAGGTGTGTCCAAACTTTAGGTTTGTACTGTATATCCTGTATATCCTAATATGATGGCAAAGAGGTGAAGAAATGTTAGTGATCTGGTAGTGAACAGCTAATCGGGTTAAAATCTGAAATTGAAGTACGAGGGATGTACCCATGTGGATACTACAGCATATGAGGCTATGCTATCAAAGGGATTTATTGTATTTTTTATGTACATGGGGAGAGAACAAATGTACATGGATATATGAAAAACATATGGCTTATAAAACAAGGATTAGAGAACGTATCCAATATTTGTAAAAAAAAAATCATGGGAGTCTCCTGGCTGTGTATTTTCAGATGTCGTAACCCCCGAAGGATTAAAAGTGATTGGTATCAAGGTATTAAAGATTAGTTAAAGGCATGGTGATTTTGATGGAAAGGACTTTAGAAGAAGGAATCACTTTAAAGTTTAAATCCATTACATTGATAGATTTCAAAGGATTTTAAAGCTAGATAAGCAATAGTATGCCATAGATGTATGTTAAATTAAATGGTTGTTATCAGTGGTTTCCACAGTCAATACTGAAGATGGAAGCTCCCTTTAAGATGTTGGTATACTAATGGATTAACTAATTTAAATGAAGGAGGACATCTGGATATGTATTAAAGGGAATGTCCAAGCAAAATAAAAAAATGAGTTTCACTTACCTGGGGCTTCTACCAGCCCCATGCAGCCATACTGTGCCCTCGTAGTCACTTACTCTTGCTCCATGCGTAAAAATGTACGCATTGAACCAGTAACGCGTAAAAATGTATGTGTTAATGTTCCTGCACTAGCGGGAATGCGTAAAAATGTACGCAATCCGTCCCGCCGACCTCCGAGGTCGGCAAGCTGCCAGCGGGGGACTGGAGCAGCAGTGAGTGACTACGAGGGCACAGGATGGCTGCATGGGGCTGGTAGAAGCCCCAGGTAAGTGAAACTTATTTTTTTATTTTGCTTGAACCTTCCCTTTAAGTCATCCATTGCTGAAACAATATCATTTTAATCCACTTCTTTAAAGGACTTACGAGGCCAAATAAAAAAAAAAAAGTTAAGTACCTGCATCAAATTTGAATGCACGGAGGACGCCATCCACGCCCTCCGTGCAGTTCTGCCGTGTCCCCGCAGTTCAATCGCCCCCCCGGGCCGCTCCCGACCCCACAGCCCGGGTCGGGCTCTCCTGCATCTTGTAAAATGCCCGCCGGAGCTGGCCATGGCTGCGCAGTCCGCATAGATGCGAGTCCGGCTGCGCAGCTCTAGGGCCTCCCCCCGATCCACACTACAGGCTGTCTCCTGTGCGTGGATTGGGGGGAGGCCCTAGAGCTGAGCAGCTGCACTTGCGTCTATGTGGACTGCGCAGTCCACCAGTTCCAGCGGCCATTTTACAAGAGGCAGGAGAGCCCGACCCGGTCTGTGGGGTAGGGAGTGGCCCGGGGGCGATTGAACTGCGGTGACCCGGCGGAACTGCACGGAGGGCACGGATGGCGTCCTCCGTGCATTCAAATTTGATGCAGGTACTTAACTTTTTTTTTTTATTTGGCCTTTTAAGTCCTTTATCCTCTTGAAGACTGCAGTGGTAAACCCCTAAAGACCAGGGCTATTTTCAGTAAATTGGCCACTGCAGCTTTAAGGCCAAGCTGCAGGGCCGCACAACAAGGCACACGATTGATCCCCCCTTTTCTCCCCACCAACCGTGCTCTCTGTTGGTGGGGTCTGATCGCCCTCCAGTTTTTTTTACTCAACATTTATAATTTTTTTTTACTAAATAAATGTTTTGTTTTTTTTGACTATCCCGCCCACCCCTCGCCAGCCAATCACGGCGATCGGCTGTCATAGGCTTCAGCCTATTAGAGCCAATCGCTTTCTGGTGCCCCAGGGGAACAGCCGTGTCACACGGCTGTCCCCAGTACAGCGCTGCTACAGATCGCAGCGCTGTACATGTAAATAGATGGCGATTACGCTGTCTAACAGTCTCAGCTCAGCTCCGCCCACTGAGCAGGAGATGCGCGCGCAGCCTGCGCGCGATCTCCTGCAAAACAGAGCCCCAGGCGTTAGGCGATCCTGGGGCTGCCGCCGCGGCCACGCCCATTGGCGTGGGGCGGTCGGTAGGTAGTTAAGGATCGCTTCCTCCACATTATCAATCCAGATTCTCAAAGCTCTTTCAACCGATGTCAAAGCAATGGCTGGTTTACAAATCTGACCCGCCACTAGGTACATCTTCTTCAGATCACCATCTACCTTCCTGTCCAATACATCTTTGAAAGTTACAGATTTCTCCATCGGCAGTGTAACGTGTTTCATAAGTCTTGAAAGAGACGCATCTACTACAGGAGGAGTAATCAGAGAAGGCACCTCTTCCTCTTTAAGCAGGGAAAACTTATTGTGCAATGAAGTCTTATTCTCCACTTTTTCCCATTCTTCCAAAACGATGTTCTTGATTTCTCTCATAAGGGGAAAAGAACAGGATTTTCTTGCTAAATGAGAATAGTACTCTTTATTTTGATTCTGCTCTTCTGGAGGATCCTTCCACTCCAATGCTTCCGTAATGGCTGCCACAAACGGTGCCGTTAAAGCGAAGTTGAAAAGACCTGTGGTTTCCTCTTCCTCCTCAGCTGCCACAGCCTCCAGCTGATTCTCTGAGGTTGAGGGAACAGCTTGAACACTAGTGGAGTTGTGGCTGGGGATTGGTACTAGGTTTCATGGGGAGCTAGGGATAGGTAGAGGCTGGCTGGGGAGCTAGGGACAGGTGCAGTTTAATTACATTACGTATTGTAATTGTTCTGGTATTGGTTGGCTTAGGGGCCTTTAACAAGTTTTTAAAGGGAAGGTTCAAGCAAAATAAAAAAATGAGTTTCACTTACCTGGGGCTTCTTCCAGCCCCCTGCAGCCATCCTGTGCCCTCGCAGTCACTCACTGCTGCTCCAGTCCCCCGCTGGCAGCTTGCCGACCTCTGAGGTCGGCGGGACGCATTGCGTAAATTTTTACGCATTCCCGCTAGTGCAGGAACATTAACACATACATTTTTACGCATTACTGGTTCAATGCGTAAAAATGTACGCATTGAACTAGTAATGCGTAAAAATGGATGTGTTAATGTTCCTGCACTAGCGAGAATGCGTAAAAATGTACGCAATGTGTCCCGCCGACCTCCGAGGTCGGAAAGGTGCCAGCCACACTATCTTCTGACATTCTCCAGCACGTCTGAATCACAGCAAGACAGCCCAAACACTGACAGGGAAGCAGCCCTGTTTAACCACTTGAGGACCGCGGGCTTTACCCCCCTTAAAGTGAACCTCCGGACTAAAAATCGACTCAGCAGCACTGAAAAGGCTTGGTGTTTCTTTAACAGTTTCACAGCATCAGAACTTTGTTTCTCTTATCCAAGCCTCATGTTTTGCTGCACAGAAAAAAACTGCCCGGGCTTTTTTCCCCTGATGCTGTGCAAAGCATTATGGGATTTCTGATGTTGTTCTCGTTCTGCTGTTTTGGTGCAATTTTTTTTTTTTTACATTTTGAATTTGACATTTGAAGCCTAGTGTGTGCAGCTGGGAGGGGTAATCAGGACACAGGACAGTTGGAACTGTGTCTCCTGCTCCTTGTCACCTCCTTTCAACCAAAAAGATGGCTGCCCCCATGACAAAGATGGCAGCCCCCATGAATCACAAACATTTGCCTGTTCTTTTAAAACAGGGTGGGTAAGAGATTATATTACCTATCTATTCTAATTAACATAACTAATGTAACTTGATGACAGTATGTTTGTTTAGGCTGAAGTTCCCCTTTAAGGACTTTGCACTTTTTTTCCATTCAGACCACTGCAGCTTTCACGGTTTATTGCTCGCTCATACAACCTACCACCTAAATGAATTTTTGCTCCTTTTCTTGTCACTAATAAAGCTTTCTTTTGGTGCTATTTGATTGCTGCTGCGATTTTTACTTTTTATTATATTCATCAAAAAAGACATGAATTTTGTCAAAAAAATGATTTTTTTAACTTTCTGTGCTGACATTTTTCAAATAAAGTAAAATTTCTGTATACATGCAGCACAAAAAATGTGGACAAACATGTTTTTGATTAAAAAAAACCCCATTCAGCCTATATTTATTGGTTTGGGTAAAAGTTATAGCGTTTACAAACTATGGTGCAAAAAGTGAATTTTCCCATTTTCCAGCATCTCTGACTTTTCTGAGCACCTGACATGTTTCATGAGGGGCTAGAATTCCAGGATAGTATAAATACCCCCTAAATGACCCCATTTTGGAAAGAAGACATCCCAAAGTATTCACTGAGAGGCATAGTGAGTTCATAGAAGATATTATTTTTTGTCACAAGTAAGCGGAAAATGACACTTTGTGACAAAAAAAAAAAAAGTTTCCATTTCTTCTAACTTGCGACAAAAAAAAAAATGAAATCTGCCACGGACTCACCATGCCCCTCTCTGAATACCTTGAAGTGTCTACTTTCCAAAATGGGGTCATTTGTGGGGTGTGTTCACTGTCCTGACATTTTGGGGGGTGCTAAATTGTAAGCACCCCTGTAAAGCCTAAAGGTGCTCATTGGACTTTGGGCCCCTTAGCGCAGTTAGGCTGCAAAAAAGTGCCACACATGTGGTATTGCCGTACTCAGGAGAAGTAGTACAATGTGTTTTGGGGTGTATTTTTACACATACCCATGCTGGGTGGGAGAAATATCTCTGTAAATGACAATTGTTTGATTTTTTTTTACACACAATTGTCCATTTACAGAGATATTTCTCCCACTCAGCATGGGTATGTGTAAAAATACACCAAAAAAAACACATTATACTACTTCTCCTGAGTACGGCGATACCACATGTGTGGCACTTTTTTGCACCCTAACTGCGCTAAGGGGCCCAAAGTCCAATGAGTACCTTTAGGATTTCACAGGTCATTTTTGTTTCAAGACTACTCCTCACGGTTTAGGGCCCCTAAAATGCCAGGGCAGTATAGGAACCCCACTAATGACCCCATTTTAGAAAGAAGACACCCGAAGGTATTCCGTTAGGAGTATGGTGAGTTCATAGAAGATTTTATTTTTTTGTCACAAGTTAGCGGAAATTGATTATAATTATTTTTTTTTCACAAAGTGTCATTTTCCGCTAACTTGTGACAAAAAATAAAATCTTCTATAAACTCACCATACTCCTAACGGAATACCTTTGGGTGTCTTCTTTCTAGAATGGGGTCATTTGTGGGGTTCCTATACTGCCCTGGCATTTTAGGGGCCCTAAACCGTGAGGAGTAGTTTTGAAACCAAATGTCGCAAGATGACCTGTGAAATCCTAAAGGTACTCATTGGACTTTGGGCCCCTTAGCGTACTTAGGGTGTAAAAAAAGTGCCACACATGTGGTACCGCCGTACTCAGGAGAAGTAGTATAATGTGTTTTGGGGTGTATTTTTACACATACCCATGCTGGGTGGGAGAAATATCTCTGTAAATGACAATTGTTTGATTTTTTTTTACACACAATTGTCCATTTACAGAGAGATTTCTCCCACCCAGCATGGGTATGTGTAAAAATACACCCCAAAACACATTATACTACTTTTCCTGAGTACGGCGGTACCACATGTGTGACACTTTTTTGCAGCCTAGGTGCGCTAAGGGGCCCAACGTCCTATTCACAGGTCATTTTGAGGCATTTGTTTTCTAGACTACTCCTCACGGTTTAGGGCCCCTACAATGCCAGGGCAGTATAGGAACCCCACAAGTGACCCCATTTTAGAAAGAAGACACCCCAAGGTATTCCGTTAGGTGTATGACAAGTTCATAGAAGAGTTTATTTTTTGTTAGTGAAAAATGACACTTTGTGAAAAAAAAACAATACAAATCAATTTCCGCTAACTTTTGACAAAAAATAAAATCTTCTATGAACTCGTCATACACCTAACAGAATACCTTGGGGTGTCTTTTTTCTAAAATGGGGTCACTTGTGGGGTTCCTATACCGTCCTGGCATTTTACGGGCCCAAAACCGTGAGTAGTCTGGAAACCAAATGTCTCAAAATGACTGTTCAGGGGTATAAGCATCTGCAAATTTTGATGACAAGTGGTCCATGAGGGGGCAAATTTTGTGGAACCGGTCATAAGCAGGGTGGCCTTTTAGATGACAGGTTGTATTGGGCCTGATCTAATGGATAGGAGTGCTAGGGGGGTGACAGGAGGTGATTGATGGGTGTCTCAGGGGGTGGTTAGAGGGGAAAATAGATGCAATCAATGCACTGGGGAGGTGATCGGAAGGGGGTCTGAGGGTTTGGCTGAGTGATCAGGAGCCCACACGGGGCAAATTAGGGCCTGATCTGATGGATAGGTGTGCTAGGGGGTGACAGGTGGTGATTGATGGGTGTCTCAAGGTGTGATTAGAGGGGGGAATAGATGCAAGCAATGCACTGGCGAGGTGATCAGGGCTGGGGTCTGAGGGCGTTTTGAGGGTGTGGGCGGGTGATTGAGTGCCCTAGGGGCAGATAGGGGTCTAATCTGATAGGTAGCAGTGACAGGGGGTGATTGATGGGCAATTAGTGGGTGTTTAGGGTAGAGAACAGATGTAAACACTGCACTTGGGAGGTGATCTGACGTCGGATCTGCGGGCGATCTATTGGTGTGGGTGGGTGATCAGATTGCCCGCAAGGGGCAGGTTAGGGGCTGATTGATGGGTGGCAGTGACAGGGGGTGATTGATGGGTGGCAGTGACAGGGGGTTATTGACAGGTGATCAGTAGGTTATTACAGGGAAGAACAGATGTAAATATTGCACTGGCGAATTGATAAGGGGGGGTCTGAGGGCAATCTGAGCGTGTAGGCGGGGATCCGGGTGCTAGTAACCCGCCGGCGCTTCCAAACGGCCGGCGGGTTACAGCGCGAGGTGGGCGGAGCCAGTCCTCGGCGGCCGATCGCGTCACGAATGACGCGATCGCGCCGCCCATGCCTGTAAAAGGACCGCCGCCATTTGTCAATACGGCGGTCCTTGCGGGGTCCACTTCCTGGCCGCCAATTGTATATACGGCGGTCGGGAAGTGGTTAAATAGGCCGC
Organism: Hyperolius riggenbachi; assembly: GCF_040937935.1. Lineage (NCBI taxonomy): Eukaryota > Metazoa > Chordata > Amphibia > Anura > Hyperoliidae > Hyperolius > Hyperolius riggenbachi. The sequence continues at coordinate 325,519,555 of NC_090646.1, read as the reverse complement.
CTCCCCCCACGTGACCAACGTGCCTGACGCCAGAACACCGCATGGGCGCTAATTGCCTACAACAAAGATGGCCACGGCTTCCCTCGGAGACCCAGAATCCTGCTCAGGAAACTCCACACATGTGCACTGCGGACTACCGCCCGCCTCCTCGAGTCATGCCACTCCCGGCGCCATCAGAGAGTCTCCATGTCTGCCGGAGCGCCCGAAAAACAAAAATAAAGCACTAACCTGCCATACTGCTGGGCAATGAGGCAAGCGACCGTGGTTCCCCCTCAGCCTTACACTGATTTACAGGTGCTTCTGCTGAAAATAAAAACTTTGCAGGAACCAATTCATGGCACATTTAGTAGCCAGAAGCAGGACAAGAGCACTTGCCCCCTTTTGAAACAATAAAATATATATCTAAACAGAGATAAGGAAAACAGATGGAAAAGAGAACAGATAGAAGAAACATAGTACAGGTGCTATAGTGTCTGAGGACAAAAAAGAGAATGCGTCGACCGGGTCATGACCTAACTTATATAATCTTTGAATTGGTCCTATAGGGGTTAGAGGGGCGGTGCTAACCCATAGAGTATGCCGACATGGAGGCACCAGGGAAAAAGGATTTAACCACTTGAGGACCCACCCTTTACCCCCCCTTAAGGACCAGCGCTGTTTTAGCTGATCTGTGCTGGGTGGGCTGTGCAGCCCCCAGCACAGATCAGGGTGCAGGCAGAGCGACCAGATCGCCCCCCTTTTTTCCCCACTAGGGGGATGATGTGCTGGGGGGGTCTGATCGCTCCTGCCTGCCGGGTGTTGCGGGGGGCACCTCAAAGTCCCCCTCCGCGGCGAAATCCCCCCCCCCCTCCCTCTCCTACCTGGCCCCCCTGGTGATCTGGGCTGCACAGGACGCTATCTGTCCTGTGCAGCCAGTGACAGGCTGTCCCCTGTCACATGGCGGCGATCCCCGGCCGCTGATTGGCCCGGGATCGCCGATCTGCCTTACGGCGCTGCTGCGCAGCAGCGCCGTACAATGTAAACAAAGCGGATTATTTCCGCTTGTGTTCACATTAAGCCTGCGAGCCGCGATCGGCGGCTCGCAGGCTATTCACGGAGCCCCCCGCCGTGAATTGACAGGAAGCAGCCGCAGAATTGCGTCGCTGGTCCTGCAGCTGCCACTTTGCCGACGCACGGTATAAGTGTGCGGTCGGCAAGTGGTTAAACAATGATGCTGGCCAGCTTCCCTGCTCGCTACACAGGTTTTTAGCAGTTGGACAGAGCAACTGCCATTCACTATGTGCTTTTGAAAATAAATAAATCCCTGAGAATCCCCTATGAAGAGATGGACTAGCCCAAGACCTGTCACTTCTGTCAGAATTCTACTACCTACTGTAAGTGATAGCAACATAGGAAAAAAGTAATTTTTAGCTCATTTTACTCTGGAAAAAACATACTTTTTATTTGTATACGTTTGCACATATTTTACATTTTACAATTTTTCGCCATGGTGCCCCTTTAACTTATCTGTGTTTGGCACATGGGAGGGAACAGAGAGCGCTGAGGAAACGCATGAAAATGCAGTGAGGGCTGGAACCCACTACAAAACTCTATCGTTAATAGCAATTGTTAGCGTTTTGTACGAGTGATTTGTATAAGGGATTTCATGAGCGTTTTCGGTAGCGATTTTAAAAAGTGTAATTAATTTGCCAGCGGTTGTGGAGTGATTAACGTTTTAATTTCTGTTTGGTCCTTTCAATTAATTTTAATTTTGTTACAGTGTGCAGTAATGTACAAACGCTAGCAAAATCGCTCTGTGTAGGTTTTGACAAGCGATTATGCCAGCGTTTATATACTTTACATTGAAGAAACGCTAAAAATGCTGCATGTCCTGCGTTTGCGATTTTAGTAATCACAATCGCTCCAGTGGAATTTGACCCATCCAGTAACATTAGCTGAGCGTTACAGGGAAATCGCTACTGGTTTAAATTGCTCCCTAAACGTACACAAAATCGCTCTAGTGGGTTCCAGCCCTAAGAACATAAATCCATGCATAAATCCATCCATCCCATCCATCATTTCTATGCAACAGCCTTTAAAGAAGAACGAAATGAGAAGAAAAGAGAGATAGAAGGGTTAACAGCTAGACATCCTCTAATAAAGGGAAGACTGGGAGTTATCATATCGACAAGGTGAGAGTGAATAATTTGGATAAATTATACCAGGACTCTTCTAGTTTAACGCATGCGCACACAAGGGATCAGGGTCGTACATACGTGTGCCTCGAATTAATGTAAAAAGGCATAAATATACGTAATGTAGTTATGCGGTGGAATCTTATGACGCGTGGTTAGCCGCATATTGACTATATTATTCACACAGATACTGGCGTTCTTTTAGGTCGCCCTTACTGAGGACCTGGTAATGCCGCGCCCCCATCGTTTCCATTTGTGCCCTGAGCCCTCCTTCCCCCTGCATAACAAAAAGAAAAAAAAAAACAATATGGCAGCGGCCAGGTTATGTCTGTGACTACATATAACTATCATTGCTATATTTTTATAAAATGCTGAAGAGTACGAGTTATTTTCGGGGAGTGGAGTGTCCTTTCAGAGAAACTTGCCGTCGTCCTTACTGTCACTTTAGGCACCGAGGAAGGCTGGTCCGGAGTGATGTTGGAGGAGGAGAGGCCCGCAATAGCACAGCAGGTGATCTTCCCATTTTAGCTGCCCGGGTGGTTGTATTTCGGCGCTCGATGAATGTGTATAAAGTATTGCTAGAAGCATTTTACTGCTCTGTCTCATGTGATTTCAGATTAGTTACTTTGAGTTATTCTGCACTTTGACTCTTGGTTATTTTCTAAATATTAAATATTTTGCAGGTAAAGAAGAACAAAAAACGTCTTCAACGTACAGTACTGAATAGGGTTGCCAGGTCGGCTGATGGAGAAAACCGGACAGGGGGTGGAGTTAGGGGCGGAGTCAGAAGCGCACTTTTATGTAGAGTGGGGCTAAGCAATAGGCTTTTTAAAAAATGTTTTTTACAGTATTTATATCGCACTGACATCTTCTGCAGCACATTACAGAGTACATAGCCATGTCACTAACTGTCCTCACCAGTACATGCACATAAGAGACCACTTTTCACCAGTAAATGCACATAATAAGAGACAGAGCAGAAAACTATTACAAAACTGGAAAACTATGCAAATAATGCAATAGTTGCCCCCAGCATAGGTTAGATAGGTAGGTGCCCCCAGTATAGGTCATTTAGGTAGGTGTCTCCAATATAGGTAGCCAGTATAGTTGTCACCTGTATAGGCTAGCTAGGTAGGTAGGTGCCCCCAATACAGGTTAGATAAGTGCCCCCAGTATAGTTTAGATAAATAGATGCCCCATAACCCCAGTATAGGTTAGATAGGTAGCTGCACCCCAGTATAGGTTAGATAGGTAGGTGCCCCTCAGTATACGTTAGATAGGTAGGTGCCCCCCAGTATAGGTTAGATTAGGTAGCTGCCCCCCCTTCCAGTATAGGCTAGATTAGACAGGTGCCCCCCAGTATAGGTTAGATAGGTAGCTGCCCCCCCGCATAGGTTAGATTAGGTAGGTGCCCCCCAGTATAGGTTAGATAGGTAGCTGCCCCCCAGTGTAGGTTAGATTAGGTAGGTGCCCCCCAGCGTAGGTTAGATTAGGTAGCTGCCCCCCAGTGTAGGTTAGATTAGGTAGGTGCCCCCCAGCGTAGGTTAGATTAGGTAGATGCCCCCCAGGATAGGTTAGATAGGTAGCTGCCCCCCAGCGTAGGTTAGATTAGGTAGGTGCCCCCCAGGATAGGTTAGATAGGTAGCTGCCCCCCAGCGTAGGTTAGATTAGGTAGGTGCCCCCCAGGATAGGTTAGATAGGTAGCTGCCCCCCAGCGTAGGTTAGATTAGGTAGGTGCCCCCAGGATAGGTTAGATAGGTAGCTGTCCCCCATAATGGAGGGGGGAGCCGGAGCCGCGGGGAGGGCAACCCGACCTCTCCCTCCCTCTCCCGGGCCGCCCTCCGTGCTCCCCCCTCAGATGTATAGTGAGCAGCAGCAGCCGCCAGGGAGGGAGCGCTGTATACAACATACCTCCCTGGCTCCAAGCGATGCTCTCTCGTCGCCGGTCTTCTCCCATCTGCCTACACGCGTATACATACGCTGCTTCCGGCTAAACAGGAAGCAGCGTGTGTATAAGCGTGTATGCAGAGAGGAGAAGACCGGCGACGAGAGAGCAGCGCTTGGAGCCAGGGAGGTATGTTGTATACAGCGCTCCCTCCCTGGCTGCTGGGGCTAGAAATGGGCAAAAGGCATAAAACCGGACATCTTAATTGTCGGGTTTAACATGCCTTTTTGGACAGGACACAGCGGCCAAAAACCGCACTGTCCGGTCTAAAACCGGACACCTGGCAACCCTAGTACTGAACTGGGACTAGTTCAGCTCAGTTTGTTGTATTAATCCTGTCCATGGCTTGTGGGTTTTTGTAAGGCTATAAAAACCTATGCAAGCAATCTGTTTTTTTTCTGTTCTAATGAACGGAACACAAGTTTCGGTAGTCTAGATGATTTCGGATCAGCCAGATGAAGTGATGCCCACCGATATGTGGGTGGCAACATGGATTTGAACACACAATAAACACTGATGCCCAATGTAACAAACTGATCTATTTGAAACTAAAAATGGGTCCTTTTTTTTTTACATTGGACGGGATCAATTTTTGATTCATGCAGTGTGAACCCAGCCTTATGGTGCCCAAACATGGTACCTTTTTTTTTCTTTTTTGATTTCTTTTGATTATCCGGTTAGATTAAATATAAAGATTTTTCCAACATGTCCAATCATAAATGTTTTTATTGTACCATGTATGGGCACCATAAGCGGAGCAGTGCTTTTCAGCGCTGCTAGATTTGGGCGCAGCCGGCGCCTCCATAGACTACAATAGGAATCATCCTATTGCAGCGCTCAGTGAGTAACGTCGGCTCCATCTGAAGACGGAGCCGAGGTTGCTTCAAAACATAATAATTCGTCCTCCAGCAATCGCTGGAAGCCGAATTATTTCATTCCCCCACCATCCATGTCGGCCTGGAGGGGGAATAGTAATTAAATCGGCCCGGACTTGTGCAGAAGCAGGATCAGCCATATACCGCTGTATCCTGCGCCCAAGTCTACCGGCGCCGATTTCAAATGTACTCACCATAAGGGCCACACTTGGCCGATCTGCATGCAGTTCCCTGCAATGCAAATTTGCAATAGACAAACAGCCCTTGAAAAAATTGTCTCTGTTCATATCTTACACAAATGTTTGCGTGTGGGGGAAAAATATGACCGCCTATTGCATTTTTTTTCCAGTGTGTGCAAAAATTACACTTTGCCCATTTTCTGCACATGCAATTGTGAGTTCTACCTCTGTAAATTGGAGTGCCATATTTTTCAAGTGGTCCTTTACTTTCAGCTGCTAATCATGAAATCTTGTGCTTCTATACATTGTCATGGCCAGATTTCTTACTAGGTATGGTAGGCTCGTGCCTACAGGCGACTGATGTGGGAGAGGTAGCTCACATGGCCTGCCCTATTAGAGCCAATTGAGCATCTGCTTAAGGCGGCACAATATTCTTGGGTGCTGGCAGGACTCCTTCCCGAGTGCTCCCCTCCTTTTCCTCCCCATGCAGAGCATAGTGAAGCGCTTATTCGCCAGCTCTTGGCATTCCAGCGTCAGTATCTGTCATCAGTTCCGTCTTCATGGCTACAGTGTCGTCTTTGTCTGGCCTGCCAGTACGTGTCTGTGGGTCTCATTGAAGAGTAATACTCCGTAGCCATAGGAAGGACGCTGGCTGCATGGCTGGAGAGAGATGCCGTTGTTAGAATGGCGAGAGCCGGTTACCAATCTCCTGACTGTGTTCCGCTTGTGACTCTGCATGCGGGGGCAGGGGACAAATCTGCTACCTATACTGTGTGTGTGAGGGGGATATCGGCTATCTAAACTGGGGGCCTACCTGACTGGGCACATCTGGATACCTATACTGGTTGTCTATCTAATACTGGTAGGGTGTACCTTGGGGTACCTATACTCAGGGACACCTCCAGCTACCTATGTTGGGGGGGGGGGGGGAAACCTCTGGCTATCTAATACTTGGAGGTGGGAAAAACCCTCATAGGAAGGTGAAAAAATGGAGGGAGCTATGTACCACATATAACATTTTGAAAAATACTTATTTATCTAACTTGTTTTAACACAGACTAAAAACAAACTACTGTATACACTTAGGGCCCGTTTCCACTATAGCGTTGCGGAATCGCCGGCGAATCACCGCAGGCAAATCGCATGCAGGTGCGATTCCGCATGCGTTTTTTTGCCGCGATTTCGCATAGGTGAGGCTATGCGAATTTAACCATGTCACTGCCTCTGTAAATTAACATTAATACCTATGCGAAATCGCATGCGAAATCGTGGCAAAAAACGCATGGGGAAAACGCATGCGATTTCCCTATTAAATACATTGCGTGCGATTCGCCTGCATTCCACACGCAGGCGAATTCTGAGGGCCCTACCCTGCAGATTTTTTCTGCACAGGAAAACGTGCGGGGAAACGCACAAGTGGAAACAGTCCCATCCACTTGTACTGACTGTGCGAATCTGCATGCGGATTCGCGATAGTGGAAACGGGCCCTTAGAGGTGTACATTTCGCTAATACTTAGGGGTAGCTCTGAGTATGCAATACTTGAGGACACCTTTAGCTATTTAACCACCTTAGCGGTATGGACGAGCTCAGCTCGTCCATGACCGCCGCGGTGGATTGCTCAGGCCTGGTGGGCCGACTTTTCACAATTTTTTTTTTGTACCGATCGCTGCCGCGTTACATTCCCCCCCCCCCCCGAGACCCTTTGCGCAGCCTGGCCAATCACCGCCAGGCTGCTCTCTGGGGTGGATCGGGACTCCCTCCGTCGCCATGACATGGATGATGTCATCCCGATCGTCGCCATGGCGACGGGGAAGCCAAACAGGAAATCTCGTTTTGAACGGGATTTTCTGTTTGCTCTGATCGCCGGAGACGATCGGAAGGGGTGGGGGGATGCCACTGCACAGTGGCTATCATGTATCTAGCGCTAGGCTAGTTACATGATTTAAAATAAATAAAACCTGCTGCGACGCCACCCTGGCGATTTTAATAGAACGCCAGGGTGGTTAATATTGGGGGTCACCTGTGGCTACCTAATATGGAGCTAGTCTACTTTAGTGGAGCTAGCAAGACTCCTCATAGCAATTCTGCAATCACAGCACAAAGTGTTGTGATTGGCTGAATAGTCTGGGCGTAGCTTACCACAAGCTATCTGAAACCTAGCAGTTTGAGAGGGTGCCGTCAACCCAGTTACATTACCAGAATTTCCCTATGACATTTCTTGCTGGGTCCCCTAAAGTAGACTAGCCCCCCTAATACTATTTATGGCACATCTGGCTTCCTAGTAATATTGGGCGCACACCTGACTCCTTAAAATTATTTGGGGTACACATTTGGCCACCTAATACTAATATACCTGGCTACTCAATGCCTGATACCTCCAACAACACAAGGTTCCTGGTAGTGGCAGGTGCGACCACTGCCTTAGCCACAGTCCTGTGTGTAGCAAATGGGTGTTTGAAAGTGTGTAGTGGAGGGTTCAGGGCACCATAGTCTAGTTTCGATTAGAGTTTGACGCACTGGTGCTGTGCTGACATCACTGCTCCAGTATAGAGAGCTGGATGGGAAGACTGCTTGGGGATATTAACATCTGAGCAATTCCAGGATAGTGAGTATGAGCACAGGAAGCGGGGGAGATGTGACAGCCGGGCTGGCCAGGGCACTTGCCAGCACACTTATGGTGGTTCCAAGAGTTTTCTTGTTGGGATTGTAGGTCCATGGATTGCGAAGTCTAGGGCATCAGAACTTCTGTGCATATAGCAGGGCTGTGGAGTCGGTACAAAAATCATCTGACTTCTCAGTTTATGAAAGCACCGAGTCCAACTCGAGGCACCCAAACTCACTTCGACGACTCGACTCCAACTCTGAATCCATCCCTGGCATATAGGCTCCTGTAATGTAAATCTGGGTCTGTCTGTTGCTATATCATAGGGTTTTGCTGAGGATTTAGTAAGCAGAATCTATGAAGCTGAGTTTTGCCTTGATCAATACTTTCATGGTCATGGACACATGCCTCAGCCTCCAGGTCACTTGTGGAGAATATGTATTTGTGGTGTACCCCACTCCTTGAAAATTAAAAGTTCTGGTGTTCAGTTCGCCCTCTTCCTGAGGTAGTCTTTCAACTCAAATAGATGGTTACTACATTCTGGCTGCCTTTTAAATGCTCTGTTGTTGGGGAAACAATTGACTTTTCTGCCTTTAGGAAGATGTAATGAACTAGAGTAACTAAAGCAGGACTCTGAGACCCTGAGTTCTTATTTGCACGTTCAGTTTTGCTTTTGTTGTCTCAAGTAAAACAGTGAACCCTTTCCCTTCAGCATTAGGCTCGTCCCACACTTGTCTGTTTCCAGATTGGATCCGTGTAAAACGTTCGACGTGGATTTGATCTGGATGTAGGGCACGTTCTACGTCCGCACATCGATCGCGTTGGTACGTACGCGTCAGCTGCTCACCTGTCTCGCCGCCGTTCGGTCCCTTCCACTGCCTGGAGGCCAGCAGAAGCATGGTTTTCCATAGGCTGCAACAGGCCAATTCTGCCTAGCAACAGGGAGAATTTTCATTGGTTCAACTTGAACCCATTAGAATTGTTTCTGTTGCTGAGGATTCCTATTGGTATGTTGCAGCCCCATTGAGAATCCTCATGCTTCTGGGCTCTTCAAAATGGACCGAATGGCGGTGCGCTTTAGTACGACGACGGGATGGGGCTGAAACTCGGCGAATAGCGTAGTGAAAGTGGAGTGTCCGTTCTCATAGGCTTGCATTGGACATTTTTAAGGAGAGATTCACCATATTAAAAGGGAACCTGATGTAATATGTAGGCTGACCTTTTTTATTTAATGTTAAACTATACCAATTTTCCTGGATCGTCACTCGGACAGAACCCCTGGATGAGACCTGTCTCCATACCCACCGTGGACAGGAAACTGAAAGAGAAGAATTTGCATAAGCACTGGCACCCTCCTATATAAGGTACCTACTTGCTACTATACCTCAGTATAGCTTCCTGTCCCGGTCGGAAGCGAAGGGAGAGGTCTCCAGGTGCCATCCGTGTCAGTCAGCAGGGGCAGCGGTTAGCGGGGCTCCGGATGGAGCTGTGCAGTGCACAGTGTGGAGTCCTGCAGCATATGGGAGGCTTCTCCAACTTTGGCAGCAGTATTATGCGTGCAGGCGCGCACATGGAAGAAACTACTTCCGGGTAACCCGGAAGTGATCACGCGCTGGCGTCCCGCGTGATCTGAGGTCTGCATAGCGGCAGGGGCTGCGGCGGAGAATCGTGAATCAGAGAAACAGCTGATTCCCATCAACAACTCATTTGCCTGACAAATTACGCGGGTGATACTGAATCAGCAGGGAAGCTGCTTCATTAAGGTATGTAAGGCTGATTAACATACTTATGCAGCAGGGGCGGCATTGATTAAGTTCAGCTGGGTCTCTTTACTATGTATATAGACGGATGTTAGTCCATGATTCAGTTGTTGCTGTAAATCATGGAGGACACTTCAAGTTCAGCTCCTTTGCAATCTGCTAGGTCTGGACAGGACCCCTCTCTGGCAAGTAGATGTAGTACTTGTGATACTCCTGCTTGATACTGTTATACATTATGAGAAATCATAGTGATGGTTGTTCCTTGTTTGTGTTTTTTCATAGCCTAAAAAACATGACAAGTCGGACAGAGCTGATAAAGTTGAAAAGTCTGAAAAATCTACTACTCAGACCAGTCAACATAGTTCAAACCGATCTGAAAAGAAATGTGCAATTTGTGGCAGTCGTATATCTTCATCCTCTAAGAAGCTATGTCAAAACTGTACAGAAAAAGTCGTTAAAGATGAATCACCAGTTATATTCAAAGATTTGATGGGTTGGATGCGGGCTGAAATGTCCACTGCAATAAAAGAGATTAAAGACTCTGCCATTGCTTCCACTTCTATGGTTTCATCTGATGCTCCTGGAACTAGTAGGTCAGAATTATCTGAAGGGGAAATTTCTGAGTTTAAACAAACGCCAGAGATAGACGAACTTTCTAATACAGATAAAACAAAATTCGCTTTTTCTACCGATTTTAATGAGCGATTTATTGGGGGCCATGTACGATACAATGGGTATCAAGACAGAGGAAAAATCTTTGACACCTTTGGATGAGATGTATAAGACTTTGGCGGATCCCCAGGCTCAGTTTATCCCAGTCCATTCCACCTTAAAAGGTATGATTAAGAAGGAATGGGATAGTCCTGAGAAGCGAGCCTTTTGGCCTAGATCTTTGTCTAACCGTTACCCATTTTCTCCTGAGGACCAGGGGTTTTGGGGGACTCCGCCTAAGTTAGACCCATCCTTTTCAAAGGTGTCAAAGAAAACAGATTTATTATTTGAGGATTTCGGTAGTCTGAAGGATCCAATCGACAAAAAGATGGACAATCTTTTACGTAGGGCATGGGAATTCTCTTTGACTTTCAAACCTGCTGTAGCATCAACGGTGGTGAGTAGGTCATTGAAGACATGGTTATTAGAGATACAGAATAAAAATTTCTTCCGAAATCTCTCGGGAAGAGATCCTAAATGATTTCCCTAAAGTTTTTTAAATGCCTCTAATTATATGGTGGATGCTTCAGACGACACTGTAAAACTTACGGCCAGAACTACTGCGTTAGTTAACTCGGCCAGAAGAGGAATATGGGTCAAGACTTGGAATGGTGACAATGCCTCAAAATCAAAGTTATGTGGTATACCATGTGAGGGAGGTCTCCTCTTTGGATCCAAGTTAGATGACACACTAGATAGAACAGCGGATAGGAAAAAGAACTTTCCAGATAAGAAAAGACCATTTCAGTATAAACAGCCATTTCGTCCCCCTAACAGAACAGGATTCCAAGTCCTCCAAAGGAAAACGTTGGGCCCCATACAGAACACAGAAGTCAAAACCTAACTTCAATCCTGCCAAGAGGCAGGATAAACAATGACACCAGAATCCCAGTGGGGGGGGGGGGGGGGAATTGCAAATTTTTATGAAAAATACCAGACACTGTTTGCAAATCGGTGGTTGTTAAAAATTATTTCAGAGGGGTATCAGATCGAGTTCAGTCATCCTCCCCCGGTGAAGTTTTGCATTACTCCCCAACCCCAGGATCAAAAAAGGGGCCTAGCATTGCGAGACGAGGTCCTTTCTCTACTAAGGAAAGGTGTGATAAGAGACGTACCAAAATGTCAGAGAGAAAAGGGGTTCTACTCTCCTGTGTTTCTAGTAAAGAAACCCCAAGGAAATTACCGGTTTATTCTAAACTTAAAGAAACTAAATGTGAATGTAAAATACAGAAAATTCAGGATGGACAATATAAGATCTGTGATTCATCTTTTGCAGAGAAACGATTTTCTTGCCTCCCTATTTCTAAAGGACGCATACCTCCATTTACCCATCCATCATCTCAGCAGTACCTAAAGGCTCATACACACATCAGACTATAGTCTTTGGAAAATGAAAGATCACAGACCAATCTTACCACCCTTCATGTAGTATGAGAGCCATACTCTACACAGTCTTTTCTGTGGAGCTGAACTCCACATCAGAAAAAAATCTTTGCAAGATGCTGCACACACAGATGCTGTACGGACACAAAAGATCAGTATCTGCAAAAGATCTGTTCCTGCCAAAAATCCATTCCTGCAAATTGCAATGATAGTCTATGAGATCTGCAGATCATCATACACACATGATTTAACTGACATTCATCTGCAGATCAGATCCACCAGGATGGATTTTCAGATCTGCGGATGATTGCTTGATCTGCAGATGAATGTCAGTTAAACAAGGTGTGTATGATGATCTGCAGATCTCATAGACTATCATTGCAATTTGCAGGAATGGATTTTTGGCAGGAACAGATCTTTTGCAGATACTGATCTTTTGTGTCTGTACAGCATCTGTGTGTGCAGCATCTTGCAAAGATTTTTTTCTGATGTGGAGTTCAGCTCCATAGAAAAGACTGTGTAGAGTATGGCTCTCATACTACATGAAGGGTGGTAAGATTGGTCTGTGATCTTTCATTTTCCAAAGACTATAGTCTGATGTGTGTATGCACCTTAAGATTTGCGGTCCACATGGAGGAAGAGGTAAGACATTTCCAGTTTTTATTGCCCTTCCTTTTGGACTTTCTTCTGCCCCATGGCTGTTTACCAAAGTAATGTCTGAGATACTAGCGGAACTTAGACTAAGAAAGGTCAATATTGTCGGGTACTTAGATGATTTTCTGATATGGGGATCATCAGCAGAGGTGGTGAAGGTACATACGAAGTCAACATTAGATTATTTTCAGGAGTTGGGTTGGCTTATAAATTGGGAGAAATCTTCCCTAATGCCTTCTCAGGTCATAGAGTTTCTAGGGTTTATTATCGATACTAGAAAAGAGAAGCTCTTCATACCTAATAGAAAAATGTATTACTATTCTAAACACAGTTTTTTCCTTTCAGAAAGCAAGAACAATATCACTGAGGAAAGCAATGGCAGTACTCGGGCTTCTAACAGCCTCTTTCCCGGCAGTTCAGTGGCGACAATTCCACGCAAGAGTTCTACAGTTGTAGATACTCAAGTCATGGAACAAGAGCTTAGCAGTCCTAGACAGGAAGATTCCTATTCCTTACAGCATAAAGGTGTCTTTACTTTGGTGGCAGGATCGGGTTCACATTCAACAGGTCGATATTGGAATTACCCAGAACAGAGAGTAATTACAACAGATGCCAGTTTATAGGGATGGGGAGCCCACCTGGATGCTCTTCCAGCTCAAGGGCAGTGGACTGTACAGATCAGCTCGAAATCCTCGAACAGCAGAGAACTAGAAGCAGTATGGAAAGCATTATTACACTTCAGGGATCAGATCAAAGGATCTCATGTTACAATAAGGACCGACAACAAAACAGTGGTTGCATTCATAAACAGACAGGGAGGCACGAGAAGTCAGACGTTATGGAGTCAAACATCAAAGATTGTCTTGGTCAGAGAACAATCTCAAGTCATTGAAGGCAATTCACCTAAGGGGAATATCAAACAAGGTAGCGGATTTTCTCAGCAGAGAAGCGCTGGATCAAAACGAATGGTCACTAGATCCGGAAGTCTTTCAGATGATGATTTCGCAATGGGGATGTCCAGAACTGGATCTATTCGCCAGGCGGAGGAACACAAAGTGTCAGAAATGTTGTGCCCTGTACCAGGAAGATTCACCTTGGGCGGTGGATTCATTCTCGATCAATTGGGGGGTATAATGACTTATGCATTTCCTCCAATTCCATTGCTTTCAAGGGTATTGAAGAAGATAGTTCAGGACAAAGCACGGGTTAACTAATTGCCCCAATGTGGCCCAAACGTCCGTGGTTCACATTACTTCAATCTCTAGCAATATCAGAACCAATAATCCTTCCACTGACTCAGAACCTATTGACCCAGGGCCCAGTGTCTCATCCAGAACTGAATATACTTCACCTCTCAGCATGGAACCTGAGTGGGGAATACTAAAGTCCAAGGGATTCTCGGATGATCTTTTAGAAACGTTACTTAATAGTAGGAAAAAAGTAACTTGTGTAATTTACCAAAAAGCATGGAGAGTCTTTAATGACTGGTGTACAGACAGGTCTTTCAGCAACAGGTCACTCAGATCTGTTATGGAATTTTTACAGTGTGGTTATAAAAAGGGCCTCAGTGTTAGTACCCTGAAAGTTCAGGTTTCAGCCCTAAGCGTTTTTCTAAAAAGAAAAATAGCACAGGAAGATTATTATTATTATTATTATTATTATTATTATTGATTTATAAAGCGCCAACATATTCCGTGGCGCTGTACAAAGTAAGAAACAAACATGGGGTACATAATAATACAGACAATGGTGTACACCAATATACAAGATACATAATTAGTGACAAAATACAAAGAATGATACAAAATACAAATTATAGAATTGGTAATGACAGTGATAAAATTAACATGATGAATAAAATGTATAATGGTTACCAAGACACAAAAGGGGGAGAGAGCCCTGCCCTTGCGAGCTTACAATCTAAAGGGAATGGGGGGAAACAAGAGGAGGGGTAGTATGCAGCAAATATATAGAGGCTTTGTGTTTTAGGATACCTAGTAGGAGTGCAATTTGGTCTTAGTACAAAGGGAAGTGGCCTAAGGTAGAGCATATGCTTGTCGGAACAAGTGTGTTTTTAGAGAGCGTTTAAAGGTAGCAAAGGTTGGCGAGTGACGGATGTGTTGTGGGAGGGCATTCCAGAGGAGGGGTGAAGCGCGTGAGAAGTCTTGTAAACGTGAATGTGAGGAGTTGATTCTAGAGGAGGACAACAGAAGATCATGTGCCGATCTGAGATTGCAATTGGGTTTGTATCTGGAGATTAATGAGGATATGTACCGGGGGGAGAGATCGTGGAGAGCTTTGTAGGTTAGGGTTAGGAGTTTGAACTGAATCCTCTGGTTTATTGGCAGCCAGTGAAGAGCTTGACAAAGAGGGTCGGCAGAGGAAGATCGAGAAGAGAGATGAATGAGACGAGCAGCTGAGTTCAGTACTGACTGGAGCGGGGCCAGTTTGTTAGACGGTAGTCCACAAAGTAGTACGTTGCAGTAGTCCAGACGAGAAATTATGAGAGCATGTATTAACATTTTAGTTGTGTCTTGAGTGAGAAAGGGACGGATGCGAGATATGTTTTTGAGTTGGAGATGGCAGGAGCTGGTTATGGAGTGAACATGAGGAATAAAAGAGAGAGATGAATCGAATAGATTATGTAATCCGTTTTTTCCAGGCACTAAGGAGACTAAGACCATCTATAAAATCAAGGGTACCGCCTTGGGACCTTAATACTGTCTTACAGGGTTTATGTGAGTCACCATTTGAACCCTTAACTCAGATTTTGGAAAAAATCCTCACATTAAAGACTGTATTTCTTCTAGCCATTACTACAGCGAGAAGAATAGGAGAATTACAGGCGTTATCAATAAAGGAGCCGTACTTTGTTGTTTCAGAGGATAGAATTACATTACGTTCAGATGCAGCATTCCTTCCTAAGATGGTTTCTTCCTTTCACAGAAACCAAAAAATATATATCCCATCATTTTGTGAAAACCCCTCAAATGATAAGAAAAAGAAACTTCATTCTCTAGATGTAAGAAGATGTCTATTAGAATACCTGGAAAGAACTAATTCCTAGAGGAGGTCAGCTGCATTTTTTGTCCTTTTTGCAGGCAAGTTAAGAGGAAACAAGGCCTCTAAAACAACCTTAGCACGCTGGATCAAACAGGCAATTGTATCAGCATACCAGGCGCAGGGAAAAACCTTAAATTCATCTGTTAAAGCTCATTCTACGAGAAGTATTTCTACGTCATGGGCAGAGAGGGCAGGAGCCTCTATTGATCAGATATGCAGAGCTGCAACATGGTCATAACACCTTCGTGAAACATTATCGACTTAATGTATCTGCGGGCGCAGATTTATCCTTTGGAAGAAAGGTTCTGCAAGCAGTGGTCCCGCCCTAAGCCTGATCTCTATTATATCGTCTCATCCAGGGGTGCTGTCCGAGTGACGATCCGGGAAAGACAACTTTACTTACGGTAACGTCTTTTCTGGTAGTCAGGAGGACAGCACCCCTACAACCCGCCCTTAATGGGTGAAGAATCAAAGGTTTGTATAAGCATCATTCGTGTCCGTGTTATCTCTTGTATTAACTGAGGTATAGTAGCAAGTAGGTACCTTTATATAGGAGGCTGCCAGTGCTTATGCAAATTCTTCTCTTTTAGTTTCCTGTCCACGGTGGGGAGGGAGACAGGTCTCATCCAGGGGTGCTGTCCTCCTGACTACCGGAAAAGACGTTACCGTAAGTAAAGTTGTCTTTCTGTCTGTCCTGCTGATCCTCAGCCTGTAATACTTTTAGCTGCACATCCTGAACAAGCATGCAAATCAGATGTTTGACTGAACTCTGAATAGATTAGGTGCATGATTGTTTCAGGTGTGTAATTAACACTGCTGGTTTATGAATGATCAGCAGGATACCACTTAAAGTGAATGGGATCCGCACTTAAAAAAATAAAATAAAAAATGAAGCAAATACTTGAGAGGGAAGGCTCTGGGTCGTATAGAGCCTTCTGTCTCCTCTCTCGGTGCTCTCTATCCTGTGCTGGCTCCATTACCCCCCCCCCCCCCCCGTTTCATTCCCCTAACGAAAGGGTGTTTGGAAGTCTTCGGGAGCCGTGTTCTCCCGCAGACGTGCGGCTCCATACTGCACAGGCGTGAGCGTGCTGGCACTGTACAGGGCCGCCCTTCTTCAGGAGCACTCGGGCTCCCTGAAGATTTCCGAAGCCTCCTTCGGCCGGGTAAAGCAGTATTTGACTAATTTAGTCAACTACTGCTACCGGGCGAGCCAGCACTGGAACGAGGGGGCCAGGAGAGGAGCGGGAAGGCTCTATAGGACCCAGAGCCTTCCCTCTCCTTGGGTAAGTATCTGTCTAATTTTTTTAAATGCCGTTCCCATTCACTTTAAGGACTGCAGTCCAGTGGCGTCTCTACCATAGGGCGCAGGGGGGCGTGGCGCACCGGGGGTCAGACACCCAGGGGGGTGGCGCCATGACCCCCCCACAGCAGCACAGCAGGAGGGGGAAGCAGGGCTAGAAGGAGGGGCTGTGGAGGCAGCGGTGGGGAGGGGGGACATATCACCCCCCCTCCCTCACCTGGGACCTCTCCTTCTGCCTCCCCCTCCAGAAATTAGCGGCGACAAGTGCGGGGTGGCCGGAGGCGTATGGACAATTACTCACCT
Organism: Hyperolius riggenbachi; assembly: GCF_040937935.1. Classification (NCBI taxonomy): domain Eukaryota; kingdom Metazoa; phylum Chordata; class Amphibia; order Anura; family Hyperoliidae; genus Hyperolius; species Hyperolius riggenbachi. The sequence goes on along the minus strand of NC_090646.1, from coordinate 325,502,604 downwards.
GATTTCCGCGTTCCAAGCGTGGAGCGCAGTGTCATGACGTTACAGGTCTCCGTCTTCAATGCCGCACACTGTGCTTCCTGATTAGCGGAAGCACAGTGGGCGGCATTGAAGACGGAGACCTGTAACGTCATGACGCTGCGCTCCACGCTTGGAACGCGGAAATCAGGTGAGTAATTGTCCATACGCCTCTGGCCGCCCCGCACTTGTCGCCGCTATTCTGGAGAGGGGAGAGAGAGGCAGAAGGAGGGGTCCCAGGTGAGGGACCCCTCCACAGCCCCTCCATCTAGCCCTGCTTCCCACTCCTGGGGCACCTACACTGGGGGCAACTATACTGGCTTACTGGGGGCAACTATACTAGCTTACTGGGGCAACTATACATATTGGGGGCAACTATACTAGCCATACTGGGGGCAACTATACTAGCCATACTGGGGGCAACTATACTAGCCATACTGGGGGCAACTATACTAGCCATACTGGGGGCAACTATACTAGCCATACTGGGGGCAACTATACTAGCCATACTGGGGGCAACTATACTAGCTTACTGGGGGCAACTATACTAGCTTACTGGGGGCAACTATACTAGCTTACTGGGGGCAACTATACTAGCCATACTGGGGGCAACTATACTAGCCATACTGGGGGGCAACTATACTAGCCATACTGGGGGCAACTATACTAGCTATACTGGGGACAACTATATTAGCTATACTGGGGGCAACTAAACTATACTAGCTATAATGGGGGCAACTAAACTATACTAGCTATACTGGCTGGGGCAACTATACTGGGGGCAACTATACTAGCTATACTGGGGGCAACTATACTAGCTATACTGGGGGCAACTATACTAGCTATACTGGGGGCAACTAAACTAGCTATACTGGGGGCAACTAAACTAGCTATACTGGGGGCAACTAAACTAGCCATACTGGGGGCAACTAAACTAGCCATACTGGGGGCAACTATACTAGCCATACTGGGGGCAACTATACTAGCCATACTGGGGGCAACTATACTAGCCATACTGGGGGCAACTATACTAGCCATACTGGGGGCAACTATACTAGCCATACTGGGGGCAACTATACTAGCCATACTGGGGGCAACTATACTAGCCATACTGGGGGCAACTATACTAGCCATACTGGGGACAACTATACTAGCTATACTGGGGGCAACTATATTAGCTATACTAGGGGCAACTAAACTATACTAGCTATAATGGGGGCAACTAAACTATACTAGCTATACTGGCTGGGGCAACTATACTGGGGGCAACTATACTAGCTATACTGGGGGCAACTAGTTTCACTGGGGGCAACTATACTAGCTTCACTGGGGGCAGCTATACTGGGGGAAACTGTACTAGCTATACTGGGGGCAACTATACTAGCTATACTGGGGCAACTATACTAGCGAATACTTTAAATTACAGTTAGCCCCGCCCTCATCTGGTCGTGACCACGCCCATTTTTTGCCGCGAAGCACGCCGCAGGTTGTGGCCATGCCCATTTTTTTTTAGGGGGGGGGGGGTGTCTTTTAATACCCAGCACCGGGTGCCAAATGCCCTAGGTACGCCACTGCTGCAGTCATAAAACCCCTTAAGGACCAGACACTTTTTTTTTTCCATTCAGACCACTGCAGCTTTAACAGTTTATTGCTCGGTCATGCAACCTACCACCTAAATGAATTTTACCTCCTTTTCTTGTCACTAATACAGCTTTCTTTTGGTGCTGTTTGACTATTTGATTGCTGCTGTGATTTTTAGTTTTTATTATATTCATCAAAAAAGACATGAATTTTGTCAAAAAAATTATTTTTCAAATAAAGTAAAAATAAAGTAATGACATTTTTCAAATAAAGTAAAATTTCTATATACATTTTTGTCCAAATTTATTGTGCTACATGTCTTTGATAAAAGAAAAAAAAAATCATCCAATAAGTGTATATTTATTGGTTTGGGTAAAAGTTATCGCGTTTACAAACTATGGTGCAAAAAGTGAATTTTCCCATTTTGAAGCATCGACTTTCCTGAGGACCTGTCAGGGTTCATGAGGGGAGAAGTAGTATAATGTGTTTTGGAGTGTGTTTTTTTTTTTTTTTATACAATTGTCCATTTACAGAGGTATTTCTCCCACCCAGCATGGGTATGTGTAAAAATACACCCCAAAACACATTATACTACTTCTCCTGAGTACTGCGATACCACGTGTGACACTTTTTTGGCAGCCTAGTTGCGCAAAGGGGCCCAAAGTCCAATGAGTAACTTTTAGGCATTACAGGGGTGCTTACAATTTAGCACCCCCCCCCCCCCACATGCCAGGACAGTTAACAAACCCCACAAATGACACCATTTTGGAAAGACACCCCAAGGTATTCCATGGTGAGTTCATAGATTTTTTTTGTCATAAGTTAGCGGAAAATGACACTTTGTGAAAAAAACAATTTCTGCTAACTTGTGACAAAAAATAAAATCTTCTATGAACCCACCATGCACCCTTACAGAATACTTTTGGGTGTCTTCTTTCCAAAATGGCGTCATTCGTAGGGTCTGTCCTGGCACTTCTCTCCGCAATCATTACATGTATGGCCAGTATTCCGAGTTTCTGCCATACTCCTTACAGTGGTTTGCAAAAGTATTCAGCCCCCTTGAAGTTTTCCACATTTTGTCACATTACTGCCACAAACCTGAATCAATTCTATTGGAATTCCACGTGAAAGACCAATACAAAGTGGTGTACACATGAGAAGTGGAATGAAAATCCTACATGATTCCAAACATTTTTTACAAATCAATAACTGCAAAGTGGGGTGTGCGTAATTATTCAGCCCCCTAAGTTAATACTTTGTAGAACCACCTTTTTGCTGCAATTACAGCTGCCAGTCTTTTAAGGTATGTCTCTACCAGCTTTGCACATCTAGAGACTGAAATCCTTGCCCATTCTTCTTTGCAATACAGCTCCATCTCAGTCAGATTAGATGGACAGCGTTCGTGAACAGCAGTTTTCAGATCTTGCCACAGATTCTCGATTGGATTTAGATCTGGACTTTGACTGGGCCATTCTAACACATTGGCCTGGGGCACACCAGAGGAGTTTTTCTGAGCGTTTTGAGTTTTTAAATCTGCTGCTAATGTTATCCTATGTGTCTGTGCACACTGGGGCAATGAGGTTTTGTAAAAAACCTCATAGCATTACATTGGGAAGAGCTTTTGAAACCTCTGAAAGCACAGACACATAGGATAACATTAGCAGCAGATTTAAAAACTCAAAACGCTCAGAAAAACTCCTGGTGTGCCCCAGGCCATAGATATGTTTTGTTTTAAACCATTTCATTGTTGCCCTGGCTTTATGTTTAGTGTCGTTGTCCTGGTGTGTCCTGAGTGATGTGCAGTGTTAGTTTTCCGCCACACATAGCATTTTGCATTTTGGCCAAAAAGTTCCATTTTGGGCTCATCTGACCAGAGCACCTTCTTCCACATGTTTGCTGTGTCCTCCACATGACTTGTGGCAAACTGCAAACGGGACTTTTTATGCTTTTCTGTTAACAATGGCTTTCTTCTTTCCACTCTTCCATAAAGGCCAACTTTGTGCAGTATACAACTGATAGTTGTCCTATGGACAGACTCCCCCACCTGAGCTGTAGATCTCTGCAGCTCGTCCAGAGTCACCATGGGCCTCTTGACTGCATTTCTGATCAGTGCTCTCCTTGTTCAGCCTGTGTTTAGGTGGACAGCCTAGTCTTGGTAGGTTTACAGTTGTGCCATACTCCTTCCATTTCTGAATGATCGCTTGAACAGTGCTCCGTGGGATGTTCAAGGCTTTGGAAATCTTTTTGTAGTCTAAGCCTGCTTTACATTTCTCAATAACTTTATCCCTGACCTGTCTGGTGTGTTCTTTGGACTTTATGGTGTTGTTGCTCCCAAGATTCTCTTAGACAACCTCTGAGGCCGTCACAGAGCAGATGTTTTTGTACTGACATTAGATTACACACAGGTGCACTTTATTTAGTCATTAGCACTCATGAGGCAATGTCTAAGGGCAACTGACTGCACTCAGACCAAAGGGGGCTGAATAATTACGCACACCCCACTTTGCAGTTATTGATTTGTAAAAAATGTTTGCAATCATGTATGATTTTTGTTGCACTTCTCACGTGTACACCACTTTCTACTGGTCTTTCACATGGAATTCCAATAAAATTGATTCGTGTTTGTGGCTGTAATGTGACAAAATGTGGAAAACTTCAAGGGGGCCGAATACTTTAGCAAACCACTGTATATTGGGCATACGGGTAATGCACTCTGAGCTGAAAGGAAAAATGAACGCCAATCAATCAATGTGAATGAAAAAATATCTGTCAAAAAATGTGAAAGAGGGGAAGGCTTCTGCCAGGACATAGGAGCTGCCACCCAAAAACGTCCAAACCCACTCAGCTTGTATGCCCTGGCAAACCCGATTTCTCCATTCTCATCAATCGATGTGGATGAACAAATCATTGCCAGAGTTCTTTTTTGATACAAAGTGCTTGCCAAAGCATAGGAACTTCAACACTGCCCCTCAGCTCGTATGCCTCGGCAAACGTGTCAAAAACCTAAGCGGTTCTTGCCTTTTTCATAATACTAATACAATAACATTTGTAAAGCGCTTTTCTCCCATAGGACTCAAAGCGCATATGATTGCTAACTCAGTAAAGGACCAGCCTTTAAAGCGTTGCTATAATATAAATCCGGCATAGCGGGGTCTGAACCCTCTATAACAGTAATTATAGATTGAAATGAATCCGAGCACTCAGTATAGGATTTTATATAAAAAATTGTATTTGCTTATACAGCATATATACAAAATATGAACAGTTCCAAGTAGTGTTTCATCCTAACAGTATTCCATCTCATCATGGCCTTTATAGCCAAGTGATCATCAATCTTCTAAGTACATTCAAAAAAGAATAGAACAGTTGTGTTATGTAGAATACGATCAACTGTAGTTTCATCTGTATCCATAGCGGTGTATATAATAGCTGTGTAAAACTTGTAGTAATCTTCTTAAACAAATAGCATAAAAATAGCTTCTAAAAAAAACTTCTTGCTAACATCTTAACAGAACTTAATGCTGAAAAATTAATAAAGTAAATCACCAGAATATTAAGCATATTACCCCTTCTCTGTCCTCAGCACCTAGAACCACATGTGGGAAGGTAGCTTCTTCCTCATGTGTCTTCTCAGGAGATTGTTGGGCTTCTGCAAATTATGAGCTTTCAGCTCCTACTTTTTTATAGTGATTGGATGCAATATGGCTGCCTAATCTGGAATTTCCCTGAATCACAGGTTCTGATTGGCTAAAGCTTCCGTACGTCAATGCTTTATCACGTTTTGAATACCTAAATCATAATATTATTGTTTATAAATTCCTTAATTACCTTATCTTGTGGGAATTAACGGCATTTGGAGTGTTTGACATTTTTTTTTTTTAGGTAATTTCTGACGCAGTTAATTAAAAATGGACGTCACCAGCCATCTTATCTGCTGGTTGACTGTTTTGACCCAGACATTGGACTTCCAAAAACATTAAACAATGTCATTTATGACGCATTTCTGATATGTCCTTCTGCTAATTAGTTTGGTATGTGTTCTTTCCCACACAAAAAATAGGGCATGTTGACCCAAACAATCTGTGAATTACAGATATAATAATGTAATGCTTATTGAAGTACACAGGGCTTCTAATATACACATTTAAATATAAAGCTTATTATATAATTATTCTTAACCTCTTGCCGACCGCGTCACGCCGATGGGCGTGGCCGCGGCGGCAGCCCCAGGACCGCCTAATGCCAATTGGCGTAAAGTCCTGGGGCTCTGTTTTGCAGGAGATCGCGCGCAGGCTGCGTGCGCATCTCCTGCTTGGGGGGCGGAGCTCCGCCCCTTCTTCAGTCTCCAATTGCCGCTCGGGAGACTTAGACGGCGATCACGCTGTCTATTTACTCTGTGCAGCGCTGCGATCAGCAGCACTGCACTGGGGACACGGCTGTCCCCATGGGGGACAAGAGAGCGATCGGCTCTCATAGGCAGAAGCCTATGACAGCCGATCGCCGTAATTGGCCGGCTGTGGGGATGGAGGAAGGGAAGGTATTTAAAGAAAGAGGTTTTTTTTTTGTTTTTTTGTTTTTTTTTTTAAGGCTGCAACACAAATATTTATTAAGAAAAATAAATAAACATGGGGGGAGCGATCAGACCCCACCAACAGAGAGCTCTGTTGGTGGGGAGAAAAGGGGGGGGGGGATCACTTGTGTGCAATGTTGTGCAGCTTGGCCTTAAAGCTGCAGTGGCCTTTTATACTAAAAATTGCCTGATCACTAGGGGGGTTTAGCCCTGCAGTCCTCAAGAGGTTAAAACAATTAATCATATAAGATATAATTGCATATTAAAACTTAATATAAAATCACGTTCTATATATTTGTCTTTCTGATGAAGAAATAAATGTAATAATTCCATCGACAGAGGTCTCTATTAAATCATGTAATTAACAAGCTGTATTAATAATGTTAATTATAAGACTATGAAACCGCCAGGAGGCATAGTTGTTCTAAATACGGGACAAAAACCTATTGACATTCCAGAATTTTTGATAAGACCTCCTAACCCAAACATTCATGTGGAACGCTTCTAATGTGTTTTGAAACTTTCACCAAAGAATCCACCATTTAAATGTATTTCAAAGTAATAGATTCTATTATATAGGGTTTAACAATAATTATTTATTTATTTAGGACTGTATTGATAATATTTATATGTAATAACTGAGCGCCACACACACAACACTATTTGCCCCCTTCCTGATTTTATTCTTTTGCATGCTTGTCACACTTAAATGTTTCTGCTCATCAAAAACCGTTAACTATTAGTCAAAGATAACATAATTGAACAAAAAATGCAGTTTTAAATGATGGTTTTTATTATTTAGTGAGAAAAAAAACTCAAAACCTACATGGCCCTGTGTGAAAAAGAAATTGCCCCCTGAACCTAATAACTGGTTGGGCCACCCTTAGTAGCAATAACTGCAATCAAGCGTTTGCGATAACTTGCAACGAGTCTTTTACAGCGCTCTGGAGGAATTGTGGCCCACTCATCTTTGCAGAATTGTTGTAATTCAGCTTTATTTGAGGGTTTTCTAGCATGAACCGCCTTTTTAAAGCGGAATATAACCCTGCATTTCAACTTTGCTCTAAAACATTATTTACAGCATATTATATGCAAAAAGCATTTTTTTTTTAGTAGACCAGCATTGGAAGGGTTAAACACAGAGGTTTTAAGTTCCGTGCAGACATTCAGATAGTTACATTCTATTTAGTTAGATGTATCTATTGATAAACAGTTACACACTCTTTGGCTGTCCTCCAAGCTCCTTCTCAGTGAGAGAGATGAGTCACAATAAACACTTAGATACTTATTTGTAAACAAAAAGTATCTAACTGAAGTTCGGATGCGTCTGCAAAAATCTCCAGGGACTTTAAAGCCCTGTGTAACCCTTCCAATGCTGGTCTAGTAAAAAAAAAATGCTGGTTGCATATAATATACTGTAAATAATGTTTTAGAGCAAAGTTGAAATGCAGGGTTATATTCCGCTTTAAAGAGACTCTGTAACATTAAAAAGATCCCCTGGGGGGTACTCACCTCGGGTGGGGGAAGCCTCCGGATCCTAATGAGGCTTCCCACGCCGTCCTCTGTCCCACGGGGGTCTCTCCGCAGCCCTCCGAACAGCCGGCGACTGTGCCGACTGTTAGTTTAATATTTACCTTTGCTGGCTCCAGCGGGGGGCGCTGTGGAGGCTTTCCGTTCCGAACTACACGGAAATACCCGATCTCAGTCGGGTCCGCTCTACTGCGCAGGCGCCGGAAACTTGCGCCTGCGCAGTAGAGCAGACCCGACGGCGATCGGGTATTTCCGTGTAGTTCGGAGCCGACAGCCGTCAGAGCGCCTGCGCTGGAGCCAGGAAGGTAAATAATGACGTCACCGCTGCCCGGACTCCACGGAGGGCTGCAGCGAGACCCCTGACGGATGGAGGACGGCGTGGGAAGCCTCATTAGGATCCGGAGGCTTCCCCCACCCGAGGTGAGTACCCCCCAGGGGATCTTTTTATGTTACAGATCCTCTTTAAGGTCATGCCACAACATCTCAATAGGGTTCAGGTCAGGACTTTGACTAGGCCACTCCAAAGTCTTCTTTTTGTTTTTCTTCAGCCATTCAGAGGTGGATTTGCTGGTGGGTTTTGGGTCATTGTCCTGCTGCAGCACCCAAGATCGTTTCAGCTTGAGTTGACGAACAGATGGCCGGACCTTCTCCTTCAGGATTTTTTGGTAGACAGTAGAATTCATGGTTCCATCTATCACAGTAAGCCTTCCAGGTCCTGAAGCAGTAAATCAACCCCAGACCATCACACTACCACCACCATATT
>NC_090646.1:325414145-325491645 GCF_040937935.1 Hyperolius riggenbachi | reverse complement strand
AGTAGCATTCGACCCAGTAGTTAACTGCGTTGCCATAGACTAACATAACTTCCGGGCCGACCCAAATTGCCGCAGAAGCCACGCAGTAACGTAGGCATGCACTAGCGTAAAGTCAAGCACTTCCGGCGTGGGGGGGGACCGCAAAGTGTGACTTTCGCTAGGCAATTTTTGCTAACGCATCGCGCCAGTGTGAAATAGCACAGAGACCCTTGTGTGCTTACAGCTATGTCTGGAGTTCCTACTCTCTAAAAGTGTATCTGTTCATAATGCCTCTGGAAACACTCCCCTAGGCATAGGCTAGGCTGGTCTGGACAGGTGGGACAGTAAACAGTGGTGTCACGCCTTATTCCAGCCCTGCTGCAGACACAACTTTTTTTTTTGGGGTGCGTTGATTTAAAGAGAACCCGAGGTGTGTTTAAAGAATGTTATCTGCATACAGAGGCTGGATCTGCCTATACAGCCCAGCCTCTGTTGCTATCCCAAACCCCACTAAAGTCCCCCTGCACTCTGCAATCCCTCATAAATCACAGCCGTGCTGTGAGGCTGTGTTTACATCTGTAGTGTCAGTCTCAGCTGCTCCCCTGCCTCCTGCATAGCTCCGGTCCCTGCTCCCGTCCCTTCCCTCCAATCAGCAGGGAGGGAAGGGATGCAGGGGGACTGGAGTTCTGCAGGAGGCGGGGAGAGCAGCAGACTGACACTATAGAGATAAACACAGCCAGCTCTGACAAGCTATTTGTCAGCAGCGTGGCTGTGATTTATGAGGGATTGCAGAGTGCAGGGGGACCTTAGGGGGGTTTGGGATAGCAACAGAGGCTGGGCTGTATAGGCAGATCCAGCCTCTGTATGCAGATAATATTCCTCAAACCCACCTTGGGTTCTCTTTAAGGTACTGGGAATGGGAAAAGCGTAGTGACTTTCATGTAGCCGGCTAACTACATTTTGGGGTTGGGCCACGGCACCTCCTGGATACAGGAGTTCCGTAACGATCGCTTCCTGGAATTTAAGGAAAGATCCACTTCTCCCAGCCTTACTGTAGAGAACAAAGCTGTTGTATATAGCCAATTGAATTAGATAAACGGACACTTTTTTTTTTTTTTTTTTTATACCAGTGTCTGTTTTTTGCGGGAAACTAAATAGGGCCCTAACATCTGGTCATTGTTCACACTAAAAAAGCACGAGCAAACATATCCAAACAACAAATTTTCATAATCACTTTAGTGGGTATTTATAATCAGGGGAATAGGTCACCGACCTCAAAACTGATACTCGCTACAAAAAAATTTAAGACCCCCCCCCCTCCCTTATAATATGACTGGCTTACGGCAATCACTTAGATATGGCTCAGGACACCAAGATCAATGAAAAAATCTTTATTTATAACCAGCTCAAAAAATAAGACCAATTAAAAACAGGCAGCCAGACCTGGTACACAAGTCCCTAAATAACAAAAGTAGTAATTGAGTCGAGTGTAATAACAATAAGTGAGTAGTTCTCCTGGGTATTCCTGTGATTAAGTGAATAGCAGTGTCTTAGCTTTTTTTTTGTAGTGAACATCTGGTCATTGAAGTCCACCCCTCCCATGTTAGCAGTATAGTTGTGGACAGCAAGTGTTTTTTCAGTGACCTCAGTTGCACGTTGAATTTGCACTGTCGTGTCTGTGTGAATGGTGGACAGAAGGTAAACGTCCCTCTTGTCCTTCCATTTCACCACGAGCAGGTCATCGGTACACAAGGCAGCCCTCAACCCCCCCCCCCCACCCCCCCGGTGCAAGCCGGGTACTAACGAGCCATTGGGGGAAGCCCTGGCAACTAGGCCGCACGGTGCCACAGCAGTGGATTCCTTCTATCTTTAAATGCTGATAGAGGGCCACACTTGTGTAAAAGTTGTCCACATAAAGATGGTACCCCTTCTGGAACAAAGGTGACGCCAAGTCCCACACAATCTTGCCACTGTTCCCCAGGTAGTCGGGGCATCCGACCGGCTCCAATTTTGAGGCTTTTCCCTCATAGACCCTAAAACAATAAGTATAGCCTGTGGGCCTTTTAAGAGATGCTTATACAGTTTCACCCCATACCGGGTGCGCTTGCTTGGGATGTACTGTTTAATGCCAAGGCGCCCGGTAAAATGTATGAGAGACTCGTCTAGGCAGATGTTCTGTTCAGGGGTATAAGCATCTGTAAATTTTGATGACAGGTGGTCTGTGAGAGGCCGAATTTTGTGGAGCCGGTCATAAGCAGGGTGGTCACTTTCATCACAGGTTGTGTTGTCATTAAAGTGTAGGAAGCGCAGGATCATCTCAAATCGTGTCCTGGACATGGCAGCAGAGAACATGGGCAGGTAATGTATTGGGTGCGTAGACCAATAAGACCGCAATACATTCAGTTTGACTAGACCCATGTTAAGGAGAAGGCCCAAAAAAAGTTTTAAGTTCGGGAACTTGGAGTGGTTTCCACTGGAAAGGCTGGGCATAGTATCTATCCGGGTTGTCGGTGATGTATTGTGTGGCATAACGGTTGGTCCACAATTAAGTCATAGAGATCCTCAGTGAAGAACAGATGATAAAAAAGTCTAGGGCCAATCCTAGATTATCTGTCTCCAGACTGGGCGGTGAAAGGGGGCAGTACGGGTGCGGCGGAACCAGGGGATTGCCAATTGGGATTTGCCAGCACCTCTAGAAGACTATAGGTAGTACGGGCCCGTTTTCTTGGTGGCTGCGACTCGGGTCTTAATGCACGTGCCACCGAACCAGTTTCAACTTCCATTCTGGTGCTTACCACTTCACCAGGGTCTACGGAAGTACTGTGTTTTTAGTGGAGCCTAGTGACCCTAATATAGATCTGACTGCGATCAGTAATGATCACTTACAGATACTATATAGTACCAATGCTGATTAGCGACAGTGAGGATGCTAATCAGCGACTAATTAGTGACTGTGGTGTGGTGAGCTGAGCGCTAACTGACACTAACACAGGGGCCTTGCTAACTGGCCTAACTGTTAACACTAGTGATACTAAAAAAGTGACAGTTTTCACTAATCACTGTTTTTAGATCACTAGGATAGTGACCGGGGGGGGGGGGGGGGGGGGGAGGTGATCAGGGGGCAATCAGACAGCAATGGGGGCAATCAGAGACAATCAGACAATCAAAGCCAATCAAAAGGCAATCAAGGCAATTACAACACAATTAGAGCCAATAAGAGTGATTAAAGGCAATCACGGGGCAATCGAAGCCAATTACAAGGCAATTGAGACAATCGGAGCCAATCAAAGCACAATCGAGCGTTAGACAGTAATTAGAGGTAAACAATGGCAGGGGGGAGTGATCAGAGGGGGATCTAAGGGGGGGGGGGGGGGTGATCAGGAGCCTGCAGTGACAGGTGGTGAAGGGGTGATTGATAGGTGATCAGTAGGTAATTACAGGGGAGAATATATGCAAGCAGTGCACTGGCGAGGTGATCGGGGAGTCTGTGGGCAATCTGAGGGTGTGGACGGGTTATTGGGTGCCCGCAAAGGGCAGATTAGGGTCTGATCTGATGGGTATCTGTGACAGGGTGATTGATAGGTGATTGCAGGGGAGAATATATGCAAGCAATGCACTAATGCACTGGCGAGTTGATCAGAGGGGGTCTGAGGGCGATATGAGGGTGTGGGCGGGTGATTGGATGCCCGCAAGGGGCAGATTAGGATCTGATGGGTAGCAGTGACAGTGGGTGATTGAGGGGTGATTAGAGGGGCGAACAGATTTAAACAATGCACTTGGGAGATGATCTGAGGGCGGATCTGCGGGCGATCTGAGGGTGTGGGTGGGTGATCAGATGCCCGCAAGGGGCAGGTTAGGGTCTGATCTGATGGGTGGCAGTGACAGGGGGTGATTGACGGGTGATTACAGGGGAGGATGGATGTATACAGTACACAGGGAGGAGGGGGGTCTGGGGAGGATCTGAGGGTGTGTGTGTGTGTGTGGGGGGGGTGATCAGGAGCCCCAAGGGGGCAGTTTAGGACCTGATCTAATGGATAGCGTTGACAGTGACAGGGAGTGATTGATGGGTGATTGGGTGCAAACTGTGGTCTGGGGGGGGGGGGTCTGAGGGGTTCTGTGGGCGAGCAGTGTGCGGGGGGGGGGGGGCAGGATGAGTGTGTGTGTGTACTAACAGTGCTGCCGTCCTCTCTGGTGGTCGATCGGTCACTGTGACCACCAGGGGAGGAGGCAGCCTGTATAATAAACTTTGTTTACCTAATGAAGTATATTATACACTTTCTATTGGCACATTTAAAAATGTACAACCCGCCGGCGCTGCTAATTGGCCGGCGGGTTGACGTCACGGGTGGGCGGAGCCTAATGCCAGCGATTGCATGCGCGATCACCTGCAATCCCCCTCCCCCAGGTGCTGCCGCCGATCGGCGTTACGCGGTCCTGTGGGTGCCACTTTGCTGCCGCCAATTGGTAGTGGGCGGTCGGCAAGTGGTTAAAAGGAAATAAACATGTCAGCTTCTATATACCTCTCACTTTAGGCTCCCTGTGTTTCCTTAAAGTGAACCGAGCACCTTTTTAGCATTCAGGACATTTCTATAGCACATGAAAAATGCATGCCAACAATCTGTTTCATTATTAAAATAAACTTGTATTTTACCTTGTATTTTACAATCAAAGGAGTTTTAATAGGCTGTTTCAGCAGCCTGACCGTCCGCAGAAATCTCAGGACACTAATTGTTTTGTTGAGCTAATTACCCAGAAGAAAACCATCTCTTTTCAACAACAAAGGGGGTGGGAAATTAGGACTGTTTGAAACAGACAATGAATCATAGGGGATTCTCTGGGATTTATTTATTTTCAAAAGCACTTAGTGAATGGCAGTTGCTCTGCCCAACTGCCAAAATACTGTGTAGGGAGCAGGGAAGCTGGCCAGCATCATTGTTTAAATCCTTTTTAGGGAATATCTTTATAAAGAATAAAGCCTTGCTGAGAATCCCCTATGAAGAGATGGACTAGTCCAAAACCTGTCACTTCTGTCAGATTTCTACTGCCTACCGCAAGTGACAGCAACATAGGAGAAAAGTAATTTATGGCTCATTTTACTTGGGAAAAAACTTACTTCTTATTTGTTTGCTTGCACAATTTTTTGCCGTAGTACCCCTTTTACTTCATGGTTCACTGTATGGTCACACCGCAATGTTACCACTTGATTCAATATTTTTTTTTGAAAGGAGGGGGGGGGGGATAGGGAATTACAGGGAACCCAAAGTGAGAGGGATATGGAGGCTGGCATGTTGATTTACTTTTAAATAATGCACATTGCCCAGCTTGCCTGCCGATCTTCTGACTCTAATATGCATGCATGCATGCATGCATCAGATGTCTATGACAAATCTGACAAGATTAGCTGCATGCTTGTTTCAGGTGTGTGATTTAGACCCTACTGACCAGAAAGATCAGCAGGACTGCCAGGCAACTGGTGTTTAACCTCCCTAGCGTTCTGGACGAGCTGAGCTCGTCCAGAGACGCTGGAGGGTGCCGCTCAGGCCCCGCTGGGCCGGTTTTTAATAATTTTTTTTTAAACACGCAGCAAGCACTTTGCTTGCTGCGTGTTGGAGACGATCGTCGCCGATGCACCGCTATCCGTCGCGTAACGAAGGCCCCCCCTCCCCCCAGACCCTGTGCGCTGCCTGGCCAATCAGTGCCAGGCAGCGCTGAGGGGTGGATCGGGTCTCCCTGTGACGTCACAACGTGCGTCGCCATGGCGACCGGGGAAGCCCTCCAGGAAATCCCGTTCAGAATGGTATTTCCGGACTGGCCATTGCGCTGGCGGCGATCGGAGGGGAGGGAGGGACGCCGCACAGAGGGGGCAATCATGTAGCTAGCGCTAGGCTAGCTACATGAAAAATAAAAAAAAGTGCAAAAAACGTTCCCAGGGCCGCGGGAATCAGAACGCCAGGGAGGTTAAAAGCTAATACATTTGGCAGCTTCCATACGTCTCACACCTCGGGTTCCTTTTTAAAATTATACATTTTTTTTTTTTCTTATCTGAAGAAGGCAGCTGCCCCCACCATCACCTTCAAGCGTATTTGAAGTGACATGGATCCATACAGTTATCTTTTTCTCCTGAGTTTTCTCCTAAGAGATAACTTTTCTTCTTTGATTTAAGAGTTTTCAGCACTTTGCAGTAGAAAAATTACCAAAAAGTAGTAGAAAAAAAGTACTATCAAATATATTTTGAGTATTTTTTTTTTTTACTTGCTGGTGGTTTAAAAGGCATTTTATTAATAAGTTTGAAAATATTACCTAGGAGAAAAAGGAATTGCATATGGGCCATGAGATAAACATATACACATATAGTACTAGAAATTATCTGAATTCTCTTTCTGTTTTCTAATACAACAGAGTTTAAACAAAAACTTGAGTTGTGTATGTAAAAGAGCCTGTGAACAACTTGTCCAATACAGTCTAGTTTCCTAATAAGTAAATATTGAAGAAGCTAAAAACCTGTTAAGTCAGAGAGAAGAAGTATAAGGTTTTAGTGCAGAAAGGTTCAAAGGGTCATTACTTCTGATTCATTGGTCATAAGTCATGGATTTTGCTGACCGGGGGAGGCAGAGCATTTGGGCTGTAGCTCTGCCTCCAGTCCAATCAATCTGCACTGATTGCCACCTCTCCCCGCCCCTCTCAGTGAAAGAAGACTGAGAGAGGTGGAGAGAGGCGGCGATCAGTGCAGATTGATGTGAGTAGAGGCAGAGCTACTGCCTAAAGCTCTGCCTCTACACGGAAGTGTAGAGCAATTCTTCCCCCAGGGATTTCGGGAGGATTGAGAGTTGAGCCGCAGGGATGCAGCATTTTTTTTTTTTTTTTTTTTTTTTTTTTTTTTTTAGGCTTCAGTGTCTTTAAAGCAAATAGCAGAAATCTATCTTTAAAATATGCAGGGACGTTTTCAGTTTTTAAACAGTGAATTAAAATGACAATTTATCATATATATTTTCTTAACCCCTATCTAGCCTATTTACCATTGTGTACCTGTTTCTACACCTTTTATTTAGTACCTTCTGTAGCAGCAGGATATGATTGCTAGGGCAATTCGGAGCCCTAATGCTCTACAGATGCATTGCTCTGCCGTTTTCTAGCAATGAATCACTACAGCACTGCTACCTCATAACTGTTGCTCTAGCAATCGCATCCAAACACTACAAAAGCGCAGGCTGGTGATAATGGTCTGCCACATGCCCAACTAGTAATGAAAACCATTTCCATATGCCTCCATGGCCACATAAGTATGAGTTAAGCCCCACCCCTACCAATTGACAGGACCTTAGCTATAAAAGAAAGTGACCCCTAGCGAGCAGTATTCTCCTCATATTTTTTTTTCTTCTCCTCCCCTCTGAACAGGTCCCGTGGTGTTTCATCGCTATTTATTTTTATTTTACTCTTACCACGCCGACATTCCTGTGGCGTTCCAGCCAGGTTCAGCATCTCCTGATCGCCGCCCTATTGTCTTGACTAAATGTCAAATTATTCAGGGACCCCTATATCTGGGGTGATGGCGGTGGGAGCTTGATCTAAGTGATGTTTTCCCCCTTCCATGGCTGCTCTGCATGACTTAAAGCGGATCCGAGATGAAAAACTATAAAAAGTAACTTGGCTATATATCTTATCTAAAGTTTAGATAGTTTACACAGCATATCTAGCTGCAAACAGCTTCAAAAGTTTGATTTATTCCTGTGATACAATGAGGGCAGCCATGTTCTGTTTGTCCCATAGTCACAGGCTAAGGGCTGAAGATGCTATCCGCTTGCCTGTGTGTAAATTCAGTCTCCTCCTCCCCTCCTCCCCTCTGTCTCTGAAATCAATGGCTAGTAACCTAGGAGCCTCCTCCTCCTGCCCAGACTGAGATCCCATAGGCCCCTGCTACAGTGCCAAGGCACAAAAGGAGCTGTGGGCGAGGCTTGTTTAGTTTATAGGGAATTAGTATTAAAACAAAACAAAGTTTTTGGCTTGAGGAATGCCCTATAAACTATATGAAAGGAACACAATTATGCAATAAGTAAAAGTTTATCTCGAATCCACTTTAAATATGATTGCAGAGTGTACAGTTTGATCCCTCTCACCATACTTTCATTGCCCACTACAGCGTCAGTTCAGCAGCCTGTGCTTCAGTTGAATTTAGAAAGATATTTCTGAATCTGTTAAAAGCCTTAAAGGATACCCAAAGTGACATGTGACATGATGAGATAGACATGTGTATGTACAGTTCCTAGCACACAATTAACTATGCGGTGTTCCTTTTTTTTTTTTGCCTGCAAGAGTTAAATATCAGGTATGTAAGTAGCTGACTCAGTCCTGACTCAGACAGGAAGTGACTACACTGATAAGAAATTCCCCTTTTATCTCTTTCTTGCTCTCAGAAGCCATTTTCTGCTAGGAAAGTGTTTTATGGTTGGAATTTCTTATCAGTGAGGGTCACAATGTAGTATCTTCTTGTCTGAGTCAGGACTGAGTCAGCCACTTACATACCTGATATTTAACTCTTTTGGACAGAGAAAGAAAAGGAACACAGCCTAGTTATTTGTGTGCTAGGCACTGTACATACACATGTCTATCTCATCCTGTCACGTCACTTCGGGTATCCTTTAAAGAGACTCCGTAACAAAAATTGCATCCTGTTTTTTATCATCCTACAAGTTCCAAAAGCTATTCTAATGTGTTCTGGCTTACTGTAGCACTTTCTGCTATCACAGTCTCTGTAATAAATCAACTTATCTCTCTCTTGTCAGACTTGTCAGCCTGTGTCTGGAAGGCTGCCAAGTTCTTCAGTGTTGTGGTTCTGCTATGAACTCCCCCTTCCAGGCCCCTCTATGCACACTGCCTGTGTGTTATTTAGATTATGGCAGATTCTCTCTTATCTTTTACAAGCTGGATAAATCGTCCTCTGAGCTGGCTGGGCTTTCACATAGTGAGGAATTACAGACAAGGGCAAAGCTGTTTGCAGGAAGAAAAGAGCAGCCTGAAACTTCAGTGCATGAGAGATGCAGGGGGAAAGAAACACACAAATGATCTCTTGAGATTCAAAAGGAAGGCTGTACACAGCCTGCTTGTGTATGGATGTATTTTCTATGTGTGGACATACTGTACATCAACCTACTTCCTGTTTTGGTGGCCATTTTGTTTGTTTATAAACAAACTTTTAAAAACTGTTTTTAACCACTTTTAATGCGGCGGGGAGCGGCGAAATTGTGACAGAGGGTAATAGGAGATGTCCCCTAACGCACTGGTATGTTTACTTTTGTGTGATTTTAACAATACAGATTCTCTTTAATTGAAATTATTTTTGTTCAGCAAGTCTTGTCCGTCCCTTACTTTTTTTTTTTCTGCTAGTTAAATCCCATACGTATGCTGCCATGGAGGCATATGCAAAACGGAAAATTGTATATTCACCTAAATGGTAATTTTCCTTTCCATGTGTGTCTCCATGGAAGCATAGGGATTTCCCTCCCTTTCCTTTTGTTGACCTTTTGCTGTTCGGCAAGTCACTGAGAATGCTGCTCGCTAGCAGTCACTTTCTTTTATAGCTAAGGTCCTGTTAATTGGTAGGGGTGGGGCTTAACCCATACGTATACTGCCATGGAGATGCACATGGAAAAGAAAATTACCTTTCGGTAGAGTATACAGTTTTCTGTTATTTATCACGTAGATCACAGGTGTCAAACTCAAGGCCCACAGGCCAAATGTGTCCATTGAGAACTTCCAATGTCCAGTATTGTAAATCACAAAAGATTAAACATAGCACACTGCCTTCCCGTCCAGAGGAGCACACTGGTGACAGTGTTTCTGATTGAAATCTTGTCAGTTAGAGCTGGGGTGCAGCAATAAATCATCGGAACCCCCCTCTCCCCCACCTACCACATACAAAATTTAACAAGAGGCCCCCCCCCCCCCCCACACACACACACACAGTCTACCCACATTGCTTAGTAGCGCTGCGGAGTAGTGTCCTATTTACCTGCTCTAGTGCTGTGTTAGATCTCTTCTGTTCTTCCTAATACTGTATATTCTTGTTAACGCCTCTCAGATCTCCCTGCTGAGGACTGTAGTGAAGCGGCGCAGGCGCACATGTGCGAGATCTGAGAGGCAGAGAAGGAGGCAAATAGGATACAAAGGCGTGCCAGACAGATGAAAGAGGCATGTTTTTTGGGCACAGCTAAATCTATTCTTCCATACCTCTGTCCATTCCATTCCAGGCTCTGTCTTGGCCTATATTGCTGTGGAATTTCTTGTGGTGGGGGGATACTTTTTATGATTTGTACACTGTGTGTTCTATTTCCTGACGAAGCTCTTGTTTTATAGACACTAGCACTGTAAATTGTATATATCACCCATTTCTACCCCAGTTCTATACCTTCTGTGAAGGCATTTTTTCATGGCTATAATACTACTATGTAGGAGCATACAGGTCTCTCTGTGGTGGAGGCTAAGTGTAAGACTGCCATCAATCACAGTTATGTTACCATACTCCTATTTTGCCATGTGTGTTTGCAATCACTTTTAACAGTACTCTGCCGTGGTGGGACTAGCTACACCCCAGTATCCTCTGACTGATTGCCAGTACTGTGGGGGATCAGCAAAGACCTCGCACCTTACAGCAATGTACTTTTATTTCTTTCTTGCATATACAGTGGGTTGCAAAAGTATTTGGCCCCCTTGAAGTTTTCCACATTTTGTCACATTACTGCCACAAACCTGCATCAATTTTATTGGAATTCCACGTGAAAGACCACTACAAAGTGGTGTACATGTGAGAAGTGGATCGACAATCATACATCATTCCAAACATTTTTTTACAAATCAATAACTGCAAAGTGGGGTGTGTGTAATTATTCGGCCCCCTGAGTCAATACTTTGTAGAACCACCTTTTGCTGCAATTACAGCTGCCAGTCTTTTAGGGTATGTCTCTACCAACTTTGCACATCTAGAGACTGAAATCCTTGCCCATTCTTCTTTGCAAAACAGCTCCAGCTCAGTCAGATTAGATGGACAGCGTTTGTGAACAGCAGTTTTCAGATCTTGCCACAGATTCTCGATTGGATTTAGATCTGGACTTTGACTGGGCCATTCTAACATATAGATATGTTTTGTTTTAAACCATTCCATTGTTGCCCTGGCTTTATGTTTAGGGTCATTGTCCTGCTGGAAGGTGAACCTCCGCCCCAGTCTCGAGTCTTTTGCAGCCTCCAAGAGGTTTTCTTCCAAGTTTGCCCTGTATTTGGCTCCATCCATCTTCCCATCAACTCTGACCAGCTTCCCTGTCCCTGCTGAAGAGATGCACCCACCGAGCATGATGCTGCCACCACCATATTTGACAGTGGGGATGGTGTGTTCAGAGTGATGTGCAGTGTTAGTTTTCCGCCACACACAGTTTTGCATTTTGGCCAAAAAGTTCCATTTTGGTCTCATCTGACCAGAGCACCTTCTTCCACATGGTTGCTGCGTCCCCCACATGGCTTGTGGCAAACTGCAAAGGGGACTTCTTATGCTTTCTGTTAACAATGCCTTTCTTCTTGCCACTCTTCCATAAAGGCCAACTTTGTACAGTGCATGACTAATAGTTGTCCTATGGACAGTCTCCCACCTGAGCTGTAGATCTCTGCAGCTCGTCCAGAGTCACCATGGGCCTCTTGACTGCATTTCTGATCAGCGCTCTCCTTGTTCGGCCTGTGAGTTTAGGTGGATGGCCTTGTCTTGGTAGGTTTACAGTTGTGCCATACTCCTTCCATTTCTGAATGATCGCTTGAACAGTGCTCCGTGGTATGTTCAAGGCTTTGGAAATCTTTTTGTAGCCTAAGCCTGCTTTAAATTTCTCAGTAACTTGATCCCTGACCTGTCTTGTGTGTTCTTTGGACTTCACAGTGTTTTTGCTCCCAATATTGTCTTAGACAACCTCTGAGACCCTCACAGAGCAGCTGTATTTGTACTGACATTAGATTACACACAGGTGCACTCTATTTAGTCATTAGCACTCATCAGGCAATGTCTATAGGCAACTGACTGCACTCAGATCAAAGGGGGCCAAATAATTATGCACACACCACTTTGCAGTTATTTATTTGTAAAAAAATGTTTGGAATCATGTATGATTTTCGTTCCACTTCTCATGTGTACACCACTTTGTGTTGGTCTTTCATGTGGAATTCCAATAAAATTGATGCAGGTTTGTGGCAGTAATATGACAAAATGTGGAAAACTTCAAGGGGTCCGAACACTTTTGCAACCCACTGTATATGTGTATTAGTACTAAAGTGAGACTGACAGTTATGATACTTGTGTCAAGTCTCTCCCCATTCTTGTATATATGTTATTTGGAGACCTGTTGATCACTGGTTTACAAGACTACAATCCAGCTGACTGACAGTGACTCCTTACGTCACTTATTTTGTACATATAGGTTAGGTCCCTTGTTGGGACATAGTTTGTGAACAAATATTACCTGTACTCCCATTCGGTTTGTTTATGATTTAACTATTTCAGGCAGAGAAAGAAAGAGGAACACAGCATAGTTATTTGTGTGCTAGGCACTGTACATACACATGTCTATCTCATCATGTCACGTCACCTCGGGTATCCTTTAACTCCCTTGCCGTCCCAATTATTTCGGCAAGGGTGTGGCGCAGTATTTTTTTTTTTTTTTAATTCATGTAGCTAGCCTAGCGCTAGCTAAATGATAGCCGCTGACAAAGGGCATCCCCCTACCTATCACGATCGCCGCCGGCGCTCTCTGCAAGCAGGAAATCACGTTCCTCCCCCTTTTTTGCCTTCCTCCCCCTTTTTTGCCTTCCTCCCCCTTTTTTGCCTTCCTCCTGCTCCGGAGGAGGAGGGTCTTGTCTTCCAGGGACTTGTAGGATTTCAAAAGCCAGCTTACATACATTGGCCGGGAATCAAACCCAGGTCTAGTGCTTGGTAGGCAGCTTTCCTCACCACTATACCACCACCAACACTACATGCTAAAGCCAGCCTAGCATGTACCATTGTGATATATCCAAGAGGAAAACGAGCTTGCATAGGGATTTGTAGGATGTCAAAAGCCAATTCACATACATTGGCCAGGAACCGAACCCTGGCCTACCACTTGGTAGGCAGCTATCCACACCATTATACCACCAACGCTACATGCTGAAACTTCTTGGAGCAGACTTACTTCCTCCCTCCAAAAGACACACATACATCCCCATAAAATCATTCAACAGCAAATGCGTGCACAGTCTTTGTGGTACACAGTCTCTGTGGCACAATTGGTTAGCGTGTTTGGCTGTTAACTGAAAGGTTGGTGGTTCAAGCCCACCCAGTACATGCCTTGCCTTTTGTATTCAACAGTTGTCAGAAGAAAACCCCAGATAGCCATGTAGATCTCTCTCCCTTTCCCTCTCCCTCTCTCTCCCTCTCTCCTTTCTGTGGAATTGTATTTTCCGCAATTTTGGGCGGAAATTGGTCATTTCGTTCTGTTTCGTCGGAACGGAATTGCTTTTTCAATCCGGCGGAATTCCGCAATTGCCTGTGAAATTCTGCCGGTATCCGTTGTTTTTTTCTCCTTTTTTCTCTTGGATCTATCATAATGGTACATGATAGGCTGACTTCAGCATGTAGCATTGTAGTGTGTTGTGTTGGTGGTATAATGGTTAGGATAGCAGCCTACCAAGTGGTAGGCCTGGGTTCGATTCCTGGCCAATGTATGTGAGTGGGCTTTTGACATCCTACAAATCCCTAAGCAAGCTCATTTTTCTCTTATATATATATATTATAATGGTACATGCTAGGCTGGCTTCAGCATGTAGTGTTGGTGGTGGATAGTGGTGAGGAGAGCTGCCTACCAAGCACTAGACCTGGGTTTGATTCCCGGGCCAATGTATGTGAGCTGGCTTTTGAAATCCTACAATTCCCTGGAAGACAAGACCCTCCTCCTCCCTCCGGGAGGGAGGAAGGGAGGAAAAAAAGGACTAAGGGAACAGTCAATAAGTTCTATGGGCTACCATATAGCAAAAACAAGGTTCCATTCTGTGATTACTTTAATTTTTCCGCCGGAATCCGGAATTTCGCAAAAATCCGGCGGAATTTTCATAGCGGCGAATTCCGGTGGAACAGAAATTGCATAATCCATACTAGTAGTATATGCACAGACCTTTCATTAGCTGACCTATTCCAAAGGAACTTGGCCATCCCCCCCCCCCCCCCCCCCCCACCATCTTATTTGTATTTTTTTATACTCCACCCCTTTCATGGGTTCAGTTCTGTTAACACCAATCAACACCGTTGTTTTCATGTACCTCTAACAAGGGGGGAACAATTCTTAAGGTTCAGGTAGCGAAAGCTTATTAAAGAATAAAACCAGCACTTAACTTTTTACGTTCTCTAATTATGAATAATATATGGAGTACAGTACAATCTTGTTATAATGAACTCTGGTATAGTAAACATTTGGTCTTAGTTAATTCTCCAGGTCCCAGCCTATCTCCATTATAAGTCTATGGGAGTAAGGCCTGGTATAGTAAACCCAGATATAATACAACTTCTGTTATAGTAAACATGTTTTTTGGTCCTTAAAGGACGCTGACTCTGGATATAGTGGGCGGTGCATGCGTCATGTCAGTGTGAAACCCATGGTCTGTTGCTCTTTTTAGGTTGGTAGCAAGTGAGTTGATGCTTGATAGCATTTGTAAGTCAAGAAGAATGGCACCAGCACTGGATATACAGTAGTTTACAAATAAGCAGCCTGGGGGAAATGAGGATTAATGTAAATGTAAACAAGAGGATACAGCGTTACCATTTCCACATTGCAATCACCGATTAAAAGTATTGTCACAGTCCTCCCACGGGATTGTACACATGCCCGGGTATCTCTTCCCTTGTTAGCGATGACGCTTCTGGTAGCATTTGGAGCATAGTACAGGCTACTTTCACATGTAATGCAGATCAGAATGGACCTTCTCACTGAAAAACTAAGGAAAGTGTGCAAGTGTTTGTACTGTACCTCCAAAAGGAGGTCAGAGTAGGTCCTTTGTAGCAGAGAATGTACCAGCGCTTGCTGGGCCATTTCAAGGACAATTTATGATATACCCTGGTCCCTTGCAGTTAACTATAGCCAGATTATACTGTATATTAAAATTGACATTATGCAACTGTCTGCCTCCCGCTAAGGGCCCTTTTTTCGTTAGCGAAAGAGATGCGATGTAGCTTCGCATCACTTGCGTCCACGTCACATCTGTATCTCCTGATGCGGAAGTGTATGGAGGGGACAGCGGGCGGATGCGGCCGTGCGAGAATCTGCAGATTCTCGGATCACTTTGCATACAATGCACGCAGTGGAAACTGTTCCATTGTCATGCATCAGGACACCCGCAGTGCAATGCGGTTATGTAGCCGCATTGCACCGCAGCTAATGGAAACAGGCCCTAAGAGTAAGCTGTTCGAGCCTATCATACTAGCCGGGCCACTACCACTCACTGCGGCTGGTGTTTTGGGAATTTTTTTTTTTTAACATAATTTAAAGAGAAAAATATTGAACAAAGAAATTTCACAGAGCGTCACTCGGGACAGCACCCCTGGATGAGACCTGCCTCCCTCCCCACCGTGGACAGAAAACTGAAAAAGAAGAATTTGCATAAGCAATAGGCAGCAAAATCCACACACAAGACTGGCACCGCTGTCTGCAAAATAAGCTGTTTTATTCCATAAGAAGAAGGCAGCAGAGACAGACCGCTGTATGCTTGTTAGCCATAAAAACAAGTAACCACACACCTTTAAATATCCCACCCCCAACAAGGGGAGGGGCCCCAGAGCGGACCTGATAGAAGACTATGCCCAAGTCATATGTAAAAAAAGGAGGAAACATGTCATACCTTTTTAAATGTCCAGACCACCAATCAGGAAGCTTTGTCAAAATTCAAAAAAAAGGTGTTGGCTCCTCCAAATGGCAGCACTCCTCTGTGCCTAAATCGCACAGGGCGCCAGCCAAATGGTGTCATTGGAGACTAAAAACTAATGTATATAGCATGCAGTCTCTCACTAGCTGCTCGCCGCCATTCCGGCCCAGCTTGTCAGTTCAGCCACGCCCCCCAGAGGACAAACACGTCGGGAGAGCGTGATGACATCATCGGAAGCTCCTGTGTAAAAATTACAGCCGCAATACCATCAAATATAAAAGAGCAGTGGGCGCACTGGTGAAAAAAAGCAGCCTAGGTCAGAGATCTCAGGGTCAGTCCTCACACCCCAAAAGTTCAGAGTCAATGTAAACACTAGGAGGTCCTGGCGCTCAATGGCTGGAGGATGCAATGTCCCTGAAAACCAGCCGCTGTATTAAATATGTGGAAAGCGTACCTGCAAACAGCATAGGTATAAGGGAAATACCTCCTGCTACATGAAGTCCTCCGTGGGCATAAGTTCCATGCTATGTGCACAAACACTTCTTGCACATATGTACTGGATCTGACTGAGGATGCTGAGCCTCTCCACCAGCAGTGGTGTCGCACACTCTGCGCTCTGTGTTCCAAAGGATATGCAGGATGCTGTTGGCTCAATTCCTGTATATGGAAGCACAGAGGGGACACACCATAGTGCAGACTGTGCCTAGTGTTGGACAGACCCCACAACGATTGTACTTGCTGACAAATGCTTGTTTATTAACATATCAAAGATTAAAATCCCAATACAAGCAAAGTAAAGCAGACGCGACCATAAGGTCGCATGACAATGCAAAAGGATTAGGTGGATGCGACCAAAACGGCGCATATAACTTAATTATTTTTTTTTATGAAACTTGCAGTATGATGCTCAAGACAGGACCAAAGACAAAAAAGTCTCTTACCAGATCCGCTGCTGAGTAACATAAAAGCATGTTCCTAGGAATAAAGAATATACTAAATGTCAAAGTTGTGTAAAAATAGCGATCTCAAAATGTAACTCAGATCACATTAATTATGTAAACTATATAGTGCATAATCTCAAATACAAAAACTCAAATCGTATTCTCGATTGAGACCCCCCCCACCCCACAAGTGTTCTATTTAGGTATCCAGAACGCCTCCCTCTTCAATAAGGCTTTGTTCCTGTCTGTCCCTCTCCATGTGTCGGGTATTCTATCGATCGCTATTATCTTTAACTGAGAAATCCCATGGCGATGTGTATGGAAGTGTTCAGCTATGGATAAAGTACAATTAGGATCACGTATGTTAGACTTATGCGAGGAAAAGCGTTCTTTTAAACGCTACATTGTCTTCCCCCACATAAGCTAGCCCGCAAGGGCATTTCAAAAGGGGTGTGTGTGTGTGTGTAACATACATAGAATCACAGCTGTACCGACCGCAAATTTTATACAGTATGCTAGATGAAGGGTGGTAGAGGGTGTCACCTCTAATAACATGTCCACACATGTGACAGGAGAGGCATGGAAACATACCCCTTCTACCCATTCCATCGGCGGGCAATACAGTCTTCCTGATCTTATCAGGAAAGGTTGGAGCCCGTTTGAATGACATCAGAGGGGGATTACGTAACTCAGGAACCAAAGGCAAACCATTACTCAAAATGTGCCAATATATTGGTAGGTGAACAGAGGCGCCAGAAGGATAAAAGTACATAACATTTTTAAAAAATTGCTGGGAGGAAGTGGTGGACTCGCCTCCGTTAAAAAGGACACCAAGGACTGTAAATATATAGATATACACATTTGTTGAAAATACCCCAAAGATGCAACGCGTTTCGCGGGCACAGCCCACTTCTTCAGGCAATAAGCAGGGGATAAACAACAGCAATTCAGTTATAGCAAGCAGAGCACCTCTGTTGTGTGTCACAGAGGTGCTCTGCTTGCTATAACTGAATTGCTGTTGTTTATCCCCTGCTTATTGCCTGAAGAAGTGGGCTGTGCCCGCGAAACGCGTTGCATATTTGGGGTATTTTCAATAAATGTGTATATCTATATATTTACAGTCCTTGGTGTCTGCTTTAACGGAGGCGAGTCCACCACTTCCTCCCAGCAATTTTTTAAAAATTTTATGTACTTTTATCCTTCTGGCGCCTCTGTTCACCTACCAATATATTTGAGTCCACCCCTGGTGGAGGGGTGATCTACCCCCTTTCTTCCTATCTACAGAGAGCGACTTCTTAATCCTGAGTGAGGACAGGTCTAATCTCCTCACCTGCCTGAGTGGTTACCTAGGTGGTAACCCGTGTTTGTGAGTATTACCATCTCACTGTTTCATTTATCCAATCAATTTTGACATACTACACCATATTGGGCTCTCGATTTCTCTTCAAAATGTGCCAATGTTTCCGTTATAATGTGGGCGATGGTGTTACTACACGCACTAAAGGTGGACACAAAAGGAATTCTGGGGCCAACTTTTTTCCTTTTTGTTCTTTCCCCTCCCTCCAAAGTTTGTTCAGGATACCCACGGGCCCTGAATTTGGCTTTCATCTGCTCCTCCCTTAGTGTTCTCACGGGGGCCTCACTAACAATAGCAGAGACCCTCTTTTTAGTTGACCCACAGGGATACTGTTCCTGGTGCTCTCCGGGTGAAAGCTGCCAAAGTGCAAAACAGAATTGCGATCAGTTGACTTCACAAATAGATCAGTAACGAGATAACCCTCATTCAATGAGACCAAAGTGTCCAAGGATGGTATACTCAACCGATCACAGTGCAAAGTGAACCTGATATGTGGGCAGGCCTCATGCAGCTAACTGACAAAATTGCACAGGCTCGAATGCAGGCCCCTCCAAATGCAAATTATATTGTCTATAAATCTCCACCAGCACATAGCGTGCTGGTGGAACAACGCATTAGTATACACGAACGCCTCCTCATGGAGTGCCATGTAAAGATTTGCGTAGGAGGGGGCCACATTCGAGCCCATAGCGGTGCCACGTCTCTGCAAGTACAATCTACCCCATATGAAAAATAGTTGCACCTGAGCACAATCCCCAGGAGCCGCACCAGGAACAGCCTCTGATCCACCGAGTGATCGGTCCTAGTCATCCGGAACCCATCAATGGCCTCTACACCCCCATCATGTGGGATGGAGGTGTAGAGGCTCTCCACATCAAGTGTGACCAACAGGGCACCTTCATCGATAGCCCCCAGAGATTTTAGTTTGTCCAGAAACCTACCCGTGTCCCGCAGATAGGAAGGGACTTTCTGCACAAGAGGCTGGAGCAGACCATCCAGGAACCTTGCTAATGGTACAAAAATAGAACCAATACCGAAAAACAATGTCTTCCTGGAGGTCTATCCAGCCTCTTGTGGATCTTATGCTGGATACACACGGTGTGTTTCTGCACTCGATGCGGCCGTCGATTCGCGTCGACTCTCTAGTATTTCTGACATGTCCGATTCGCGTTTCGATGGATCGTTAGGTCAATTTGGCATACTTTACATGTAAATCGACCTAATGCTGGATACACACGGTGCGTTTCCGCACTCGATGCGCCCTTCGACTCGATTATTTCCGAGCGCATTTCGATGATTGTTAGGTCGATTTGGCATACTTTACATGTAAATAGACCTAACGATCCATTGCGAATTGGACATGTCGGAAATAATCAAATCGGGTGCATAGAGTGCAGAAACGCACCGTGTGTATCCAGCGTAACAATCATCGAAATGCGCTTGGAAATGCTCGAGTCGACGCGAATTGACGGGCGCATCGAGTGCGGAAGCGCACCGTGTGTATCCAGCATTAGGCAGAATATACAAAGTGGGAGTTTTAGGATGTTCTTCCCTTAAGGTATTTGAATAAGCCACTGTCAATTATGCCTTTTTCTAATGCATATTTTAATACTTTGATCTATCATAGTGCGAATATTGCCAACAGGGTCAAAATCGACATGCTTATACACTTCTGAATCAGAAAGTTGTCGGAGGACTTCCTCCTCATATGTTAAGGCATTCCTTACCACAACCGCCCCACCTTTGTCTGCAGAGCAGACAACAATGGACGTGTTGTTGCGGAGAGATGTAAGTGCTTTTTTTGTTCACCAGGGGTAAGATTGCAATTAACTCCCACCCTGCCTGTGTAAAAATTGTTCTCAACCACCTTCAGGTCATCCTGGACCTTGATGATGAAAGTGTCAGTGACTGGATGGCTGGGGGTACAAAATCACTAGGCTTGCGTAGACCCACTTCACGCAGTCTAAAGCAGCCCTCTGGGCCAACACCTGTAGATGGAAACTGGGGCAAAGCAGGAAAAAATTGCTTCAACTTGATCAACTGAAAAAATCGGTAAAGTTCTTGATCGATGTTAAAGAAATCCGGTGTATTGGTGGGGCAGAAGTTCAAGCCAAGTTCCAGTACACGTGTCTCCTCAGGAGAGAGTTCATAAGAGCTGATGTTAACTACTAAGGATTGGCAGGCCTCGGGCGGAGTATCCTCGGACTCACGGCCCGTCCACGCTTGTCCGTGGCCTGTGGACTTGCCAGCCTTCCTTGCTTGTCTGCGCCTGTACCTCCATCCGCCCCTCCGGTGGCGGCCCCTATGTTTACGTTTGGGGAATGATCTCGAAGTGTTAGGTGAAGCATCGGAGCCAGGTTCAGGATCGGAATTCGCTCCGAGGGTACGGGGCTTTCTTCCTCGGGGTGGTTTCCCCCTGGGGGTTGGTTTACGTGGGCCAGGCTGCCTCTGCCAGGCATAGACAAAGCCATTTGTATAGTCGGCTGAATCCCTTGCAAACTTGCTCCTCTTTTCAATTTCCACCGACTTGGTGAAGGTCTCCAACTTGACTTTTAAAGCTTCTATGTAAGTAGAAAACTGGTCAGTAGGTAAAGCTTCCTGTACCTGCTTGGTAAGAAGCTCGACTTTAGTATCAATTGAAGCCAATTCCTGGTGGATTCTGACAATGGTGTGGAGCATGGAATCATAAGATGCCCTGTTCCAGATGCGCTCCCACACACCAGTAAACTAAGGATCATTAGGAAAGAGCAAGGGGGCTCCTGGGGACTGTATAGCACTAGGGATTCGACGAACTTTACAGTATTCACCCAGAGTCTCCACATGGAGTTCCAAGTTAATCCGTCTTTTCTTGATGGTCTCGAGGTCCCTCTGTAAGAGTTTGGCATCGGGTCCTAAGGAACGTGACCTCCCTATTAAGCAACGCCAGGATTTCACCAGCCTGTTGTTAATTGTATCCGAAGACATCCGGAGTAGCCATATACACAAGATCCAAATTAAGATCTAAAAAACCATCAAAAAGGCGTGCTCACCTTCTGAGGCACCTCCGTGTAGCAAAAACAGAAGGAAGGGAGCACCATGCCAAAAAGGTGTATGCAGCGTGCCAAAGTCGCGCCCCAGTGCCTCCTGGGGAGCACAGCAAAGTCCACACACGAGACTGGCACCGCTGTCTGCAAAATAAGCTCTTTTATTCCATAATAAGAAGGCAGCAGAGACAGACTGCTGTATCGCGTATTACAACTCTTTATCAAACTGCTTGTTAGCCTTAAAAACAAGTAACCACACACCTTTAAATATCCCAACCCCAACCAGGGGAGGGGCCCCAGAGCGGACCTGATAGAAAACTATGCCCAAGTCATATGTAAAAAAGGAGGAAACGTCATACCTGTTAAATGTCCAGACCACCAATCAGGAAGCTTTGTCAAAATTCAAAAAAAGGCGTTGGCTCCTCCAAATGGCAGCGCTCCTCTGTACCTAAATCGCACAGGGCGCCTGCCAAATAGTGTCGTTGGAGACTAAAAACTAATGTATATAGCAGGTAGCGTCTCACTAACTGCTCGCCGCCATTCCTGCTCTTCAGTTCAGCCACGCCCCCCCCCCCCCCCGGAGGAGAGGTCTACTCAATCCAGTCAGCATGGTTCTAAGAAGTCGGAAAGAAAATGTGCCATTTGCTATAATCGTTTATCTT
Organism: Hyperolius riggenbachi; assembly: GCF_040937935.1. Taxonomy (NCBI): domain Eukaryota; kingdom Metazoa; phylum Chordata; class Amphibia; order Anura; family Hyperoliidae; genus Hyperolius; species Hyperolius riggenbachi. Next base: position 325,469,768 of record NC_090646.1, on the reverse strand, counting down.
CCTCATCTTCTAAGAAGCTGTCAGTACTGTACAGAGAAGGTTGTTAAAAAGAACCTGAACTTAAAATAAAAAGTCAAAATAAACATACACAGGTCATACTTGCCTCCAATGTAGTCTGCTCATCATTCTTTCTCCTCTCCTGCATCCTGTTTGTCCACTGTGATTGATGGAATTCTCTGTCCTCCATTTTGAAAATGGCCATTACCTCATAAGTTTCCTGGTCAGCACACTGTTAAACTGTTATCGCCCACTTGAGCCATAGGGAAACATGGACATTACCTTGCACATTCAGTTGTAACTGACAGCAGCTGATATATAACTGGCAGCCACTGGTATATTTCAGGATTTGATGGGTTGGATGCGGGCTGAAATGTCCACAGCAATAAAAGAAATTAAAGATTCTGCTATTGCTTCTACTACCACTGTTACTTCTGATTTGCCTGGGACTAGTAGTGTTATGGATACAATGCCTGCTATTCCTATGCCACCATCTCCTGTGTTGGCTGTTCCCCCAACCTTTTCCTCCTGGTTCTAAGAGACGCATAAGGGAAAGTGATTTGGAGGGGTTAGATTTGTCTGAGGGGGAAATTTCTGACTTAGATCTAGACAGTCCTCTTTTCCCTCTGAAAACTCTTCTGAGAGATCATAGTTTGCCTTTTCTCCAGAATTAATGAAGGACTTCTTAATGGCTATGTATGAAACAATGGATATCAAAACTGAGCAGAAATCATTGACACCTTTGGATGAAATGTATGAAACCTTGGCGGATCCCCAGTCTGTTTATCCCGGTTCATTTTTCTCTTAAAGGTGTGATTAAGAAGGAGTGGGATAATCCTGAGAAGAGGGCTTTTTGGCCTAGATCTTTATCAAAACGTTATCCCTTTTTCGCCTGAGAATCAGGTTTGTTAGGGAACTCCGCCTAAGTTCAAGGATCCATTTTTTTTCAAGGGTGTCAAAGAAGACTGACCTATTATTCAAAGATTTCGGTAATCTGAAAGATCCTATTGATAAAAAGATGGACAATCTTTTACACAGGGCTTGGGAATCCTCTTCCCTGACTTTTAAGCCTGCGGTGGCCTCTACTGCTGTTAGCAAATCCTTGAAAACATGGCTGTTAGAAATGCAGAACAAAATAGCCTCTGGGGTTCCTCGAGAAGAAATTCTTAATGATTTCCCTAAAGTTTTGAATGCCTCCCAATTATATGGTTGATGCGTCAGATACAGTAAAACTTACAGCTAGAACTGCTGCCTGAGTCAACTCAGCCAGAAGAGGAGTATGGGTTAAGACTTGGAACGGTGACAACTCCTCTAAATCAAAGTTATGTGGTATCCCATGTCAAGGGGGTCTCCGATTTGGTTCAAAATTAGACACACTGGATAGGACAGCAGATACAAAAAAGAACTTTCCTGTCAAGAAAAGACCATTTCAGTATAAGCGGTCCTTTCGTCCCTCTTCCAGATCTGAGCAGGATCCCAAGTCCTCCAAAGGAAAGTGTTGGGCCCCCTACAGGTCAACAAAAGTCAAAGCCTAATTTCACACCTGCCAAAAGACCAGATAAACAATGACGCCAGGATTCCAGTGGGGGGGAAGAATTGCAAACTTTTACGAAGTATGGCAGCTACAATTCACAAATCAGTGGTTGCTAAAGATCATTCTAGAGGGGTATCGAATTGAATTCAGTCAACCTCCTCCTCCAAAAGCTTTGCATTACTCCCCGCCCCCACGGGATCAAAGAAAATATTTAGCTCTACAGACGGCAGTCCTCTCTCTCTTAGGAAAAGGAGTAATTCAAGATGTACCAAAATGCCAAAGGCAACAGGGTTACTATTCCCCGGTATTTCTAGTAAAGAAGCCACAAGGAAGTTATCGTTTTCATTCTAAACTTGAAGGGGCTAAATCAGAAAGTAAGATACAGAAAATTCAGAATGAACAATATAAGATCTGTGATTCATCTTTTGCAGAAGGACTATTTTCTTTCCTCTCTAGATCTAAAGGATGCATACCTTCACTTACCCATTCATCCGGCATCACAGCAGTACCTAAGGTTTGCCATCCAGATGGAGGAAGAGGTAAGACCTTTTCAGTTTAAGGCTCTTCTCTTTGGTTTGTCTTCAGCTCCGTGGTTATTTACCAAGGTGATGTCTGAGGTACTAGCTGTGCTTAGACTAAGAGGGATCAATATTCTCTGTTACCTAGATGATTTTACTCTTCCGACTTTAGACTTCCTACAGGATCTAGGTTGGCTTATAAATTGGGAAACCTCTTCTCTAGTCCCTTCACAGATCATAGAGTTTTTGGGGTTTAATATTGCTACTAGAGAGGAGAGACTTTTCCTGCCTGATAGGAAAATTTCTGCTATCCTAAATACGTTTTTTCTTTTCAGAATGCAAAGACTATATCACTAAGCAAAGCAATGGCAGTACTAGGTCTCCTGACAGGTCATGGAACAAAAGTCTTGCAGTTCTGGACAAGAAAGTTCTTATCCCTCACAGCGTAAAGGTGTCCCTGCTTTGGTGGCAGGATCAGGTTCATCTTTCTCCGGGTCATCTATGGAATTACCCAGAACAAAGGATATTTACAACGGGTGCCAGTTTATGGGGCTGGGGAGCTCACTTGAATTCTCTTCCAGCTCAGGGACAATGGTCTGTAGAGATGAGCTCAAAATCCTCCAACAGCAGAGAACTGGAGCCTGTGTGGAGGGCTTTACAACACTTCAGCGATCAGATCAGAGGATTTAATGTCATGGTAAAGACCGACAACAGAACAATGTCAAATCTTTGACGGCAGTACATCTAAAGGGGACATCGAACCAGATTGCAAGTTATCTCAGCAGGAGAGTGTTGGATCAGAACGAATGGTCTCTCAATCCTGTTATGTTTCAGACGATTGTCTCGCAGTGGGGATGTCCAGAATTGGATCTATTCGCAAGGAAAGCGAATGCAAAATGTCAGAAATGCTGTGCCCTGTATCCAGAGGATTCACCTTGTGCAATAGATGCCTTCAGGATCAATTGGGGAAGTATGATGATGTATGCATTTCCTCCAATTACGCTACTGTCATGTGTAATGAAGATTATTCAGGACAAAGCACGAGTCATTTTGATTGCCCCTCTGTGGCCAAAACGACCATGGTTCACGTTGCTTCAGTCTCTAGCAATATCAGAACCAATAATATTTCCACTCATTCCGGACCTGTTATCCCAGAGCCCAGTTCTTCATCCAGACCTGAGTCTGCTTCACCTCTCAGCCTGGTACCTGAGTGTGAGATCCTAAAGTCCAAGGGGTTCTCAGATGGCTTATCAGAGACTTTGGGTAATAGTAGGAAGAAAGTAACTCTAGTAATATACCAGAAAGCATGGAGAGTCTTTAAGGATTGGTGTACTGAAAGATATTTTAACAATAATTCACTCAGATCTGTGTTGGAGTTTTTACAATGTGGTTACAAGAAGGACCTCAGTATTAGCACTCTAAAGGTTCAAGTTTCGGCTCTGAGTGTGTTTTTGGAAAGAAGACTGGCACAAGATGATTATGTAATTCGTTTTTTCCAGGCTTTGTAGAGATTTAAACCTTCGGCAAGATCAAGGGTTCCTGCTTGGGATCTTAATACCGTTCTGCAGGGTTTATGTGATTCTCCTTTTGAGCTGTTATCTCAGATTCCGAACAAGTTCCTCACGCTGAAAACAGTATTTCTTCTGGCAATTACTACAGCGAGGAGAATAGAATAGAATTGCAGGCAGTATCCATAAAAGAACCTTACTGTGTTATTTCAGAAGATAGAGTAACATTACGTCCTGACGCAACATTTCTGCCTAAGGTAGTTTCTTCGTTCCACAGGAACCAGGAGATTGATATCCCTTCATCTTGTGACTTGTGAAAAATGCTTCAAATGATTAGTAAAGACTTCATTCCCTAGACATTAGGAGATGTTTATTACATTACTTGGAAAAGACTAGTTCCTGGAGGAAATGAGACGCAATCTTTGTTCTGTTTACAGGCAAGTTCAGAGGCAATAAAGCTTCAAAAACAACCTTGGTACACTGGATCAAGCAAGAGATTGCATCAGCATATCAAGCACAAGGAAAAATATTAAATTCCTCTATCAGAGCTCATTCCACTAGAGGCATTTCAATTTCATGTGCAGAGAGGGCAGGGGCCTCTATTGATCAGATTTGCAGAGCTGCAACATGGTCGAGTCAGAACACCTTTGTGAAACACTATCGACTTAATGTATCTGCTGGGGCAGATTTATCCTTCGGAGGAAAGTTTTGCAAGCAGTGGTCCCACCCTAAGCCTGATCTCTGGTAGATCTTCTCATCCAGGCGTGCTGTCCGAGTGACGCTCTGGGAAAGACAACTTTACTTGCGGTAACGTCTTTTCCAGTATACAGGAGGACAGCACCCCTGCAACCCGCCTTTAGTGGGTGGAGAATTAGTTTTGTGTAAGCATATTTAGTGTCCGTGTCATCTTTTTTTATTTTTATTTTTTTTATTAACTGAGGTATTGCAGCAAGTGAGTACCTTTTTTATGTGGCTGCCTATTGCTTATGCAAATTCTTCTTTTTCAGTTTCCTGTCCCCGGTGGGGAGGGAGACAGGTCTCATCCAGGGGTGCTGTCCTCCTGACTACTGGAAAAGACGTTACCGTAAGTAAAGTTGTCTCTTTTACCTAATTTACGATAACTGAATTTAAACGTTCTGCTTGATAAATTACAGTAATTGCAGATACAGGAAATAAATGTTATAGTTATGGTTGTTTCTGCTTTACGTTTTTGGTCTGTGTTTTTAACTTGTAGCTGTATTTGAATAATCCTCACATAAGGACATACTGTGAGGATAATGTGTGAATAATAATGCACATAAGGACATGCGCAGTTAATTAGTAGTGATTTTTCATTCTACTTGAATATCTACAAGATCAATCTCCCTGGTCAGAATTCTTTTTATTTTTTTAATTCTTTTTATTTAACTCCTTCCCAACCGCCTAACGCCGATAAACGTAAGGAAGGTGGCTCCCCCAGTACCGCCTAACACTGGTCGCTCTGTCAACAGTCTGCCAGCCGTGTTTGCCGCTGGCAGACTGTTGACAGAGCAGGGCTCTGTCACTCAAGCGGGGATGTGCGTGCACAAACCCTGCTAAACTCCTCCCGCAGGACTTAACTGAAAAGAAAAGAGACGTTTGTTTCTTTCCATTGTACAGCACTGCGATCTAGTGCAGCGCTGTACTGGGGACTGCCCTGTCACTTGGCTGTCCTCTGGATGGGCTCAACATGCGATACCTCTCATAGGCTAATGCCAGCGGGGAGGGAATAAAAAAAAAAATCCTTTAAAAGAAACCAAAACGATAAAATTAGTAAGAGAAAAAAGAAAAATGCTTGCAGCAGTCATCAGGGCCCACCTGAAAGCTCTGTTGGTGGGCAGAGAAGGAGCCAAGATTCGTTTGTGTGCTAATTTGTATGGCTCTGCAGCACACTGCTAGAGCTCGTTCACACTGTAAGAGCTTTTTTGGGCGCTTTGTGATTTTAAAAAGCTCCCGCTAATGTTATCCTGTATGTGTGTTCACACTGGAGTGATATGATTTTTTAAAAAAAATCCCCCATAGCATTGCATTAACAAGAGCTTTTTAAATCTCTAATGTTTTAAAAGGCTCTTATAGTGTAAACAAGCCCTTAAAGCTGCAGAGCTCTGAATTGTAAAAAATAGCCTGGTCACTAGAGGGGTGCAGTATAGAAGAAAAAAAGAAGAAATCGAGAGCCCCAATAGTGTATTGTTGTTGTTTGGTGATTACGTATTTTAAAATGTATAAGATTATACTCGCAAACATAGGTTGCCGGATATAGGCAACCACTGGTAGCGCTTGAGGGGATATTAGACCTGTCCCCACCAGTGTTGCCAACTCATCCCTTTAATTACTGACATATATGAATTATACAGGTTTTGTGGCTAGGTAGATGCAGTTAAGGCACTGATTATGTGCAAATAGCCCCAGAACCTGTATAACTTAGATGTGTCCGTAATTAAAGGGACGAGTTGGCAACACTGGTCCCCACTCAGGCTAAGATGTCGCTCTCCGTAGATAGAAAAAAAGGTGGTCACACCCATCCAACAAGTGGACATAAATTCAAATGGATAACAGCGGTGCCAAAGAAGGATAAAATACTCTAAAACTTTTAAAATGGAGGGCAATGGATGACTTACCTCCCCAATAAGGACACAGTGGTAATGTCAAAAAGCAAAAAACAATTTTATTCTTACTCCAACAATCTTTGCAACGCGTTTTGCGGGTCCAAGCCCATTTCCTCAGGCAATATAAAACGAGCAACTAAAAAAAACATCATATGTAGCATGCATATAAACTATGCAAAAATTCGGCATAATAAAAGCCATAAGATGATATAAGATAAAAAGTGTCAAATTGCGATACGGAATAGCGTTTACACCAATATAAAAAGCCGCATACAAGCGCATAAAACATCCATAAATTGATATATATTTGCTGAACAACAATTCCAACTGTAAGTGGAACAGTGGATAAAGCAACAAAGACATTACACCCTCACTGTATGCGGCTTTTTATATTGGTGTAAACGCTATGACATATCGCATTATATTTTTATTTTGACACTTATCTTATATCATCTTATGGCCTTTATTATGCCCAATTTTTACATAGTTTATATGCATGCTACATTTGTTTTTTGTTTTTTTTACAGTTGCTCCTTGTTTTTATATTGCCTGAGGAAGCGGGCTTGGACCCGCGAAACGCGTTGCAAAGATTGTTGGAGTAAGAATAAAATTGTTTGTTGCATTTTGACATTACCACTGTCCTTATTGGTTAGGTAAGTCATCCATTGCCCCCCATTTTAAAAGTTTGAGTATTTTACCCTTCTTTGGCGCTTCTGTTATCCATTCGAAACTAGAGGGGTGCAAGTCTGTGGACCTTAAGTGGTTAAATGTTATTCAGGGATGTGTATCTACTGTTTTTTTGTTTTTGTTTTTTGTACAAGAATATATCCTAAATATGGCTATTTTATTATTTTTATACAGAATATGATCCATATAGCCCTGAGCTTCCACCTATACCCTCTTCTTCTTTGGATAATGACATTTTGGGGGTTGTTCTTGAGCCTTCTCGGGATATTCTGGAGTTGGAGAAAGTCAATAAAGCTATTGAAGAAGTCAAGAATGAGGTGGAAAGGGAGCAGAGAAAATATGAAGTGCTGTTGGAAACGCAAAAGGAGTACAATCCCACGCCTAAAAGACTGGCAAACCCTAGCAGTTTTTCCCCTTTGGAATATGATCCAATTGACTCGGGAAAGAGTGGTTTATGTTATAACCCAACTCTTCTTTCACATTCAGTTAAGCCATGCAAATATACGCTTGATGATCTAGAAAAGGAAACTATAAAAAAAAAATGTATAGAGTATGTTCCGTCTAAAATTTCAAAACACAATACAAAAAAATATGTAATTGATAATTCTAAGCCTTGTACCGATATGGAGTATGATCCCATGTCAAATTATTCTGCTCGACTTTTAAGCAAGGGTAAACATCAAAAAATGACCAAAAGGAGCAGAGTTGTTGGCCCAGATGACAGCTGTGCTCCTTGCATCAAGAAGTCACGCAGTCAAACTTCTGATGTATTAGTACAGGCTAAGTTTTCTGACTCAGAAGATGACTCTGGCACACCTATTTTGACAAACAAAAATTCCTTTTTGGCAGAGGCCAAAGATAAAACTACACGGACAGTAAAAGAGAGTGCTGTACAGCATAATGTGAATGATGTTGGAAATCGGGGCAAAGACCTAGTTAAAGTAAACCCAGTACAGTATAAAGGTATGAAAAAATCTGACTCTGGAAAGAACAAGACTATTGATAAGGGGCTAAAGAGAGAAAAATCAAAAAAAGTTGTTAGAAATTCTGTCATAGATGCGAAGAATGGAAAGATGTTGGCATGTGATGAAAAGACAAAAAAAAACCTAGTACAGAATGCTCCTCGACTGTGTGCAGAATCTCTTTCAGTCAGTATATCACTAAGCAAAAACAAGAGAATAACTAACAATGCAGCAAGTAAACCAAATGCTGGCCTCCATGCAAAAGAATCAAAACATGTAGTATGTGAGATTCATGATAAATTTAGGGCGAAAAAATTGAAATCTGAATCATTTGGAAAGTCCAAAGAACCCAGTGAAAGGACAGCAAAAAGTAGAACCAAACAGCGAACTCTTAGTCATGTGGATTTGTTTGGGGATGAGAGCAGTGGTGAAGAGGAGGAAAATAAAAATAAAAGCAGTAGTAAAAGTTGTAATCAAGTTGCAAAGAAGACAAACTGTACACCTCGTAGAAGTTCAACATCTTCTGTTGACTCCTCTGAATCTCATTATTCCATTCTTGAGAATAATTTAGACTCTGACCATGATACAATGGAGGAATGCCTTCGAGTGTTTAATGAGTCTCTGGATGTTAAGACTGAAGACAAAGGGAGGAAAGGAAAACAGGTAATTTTGTTGTTTGAGATGCCAGGTGCCTTTTTTATTTCTTACCCTTGATTTTAAACTAGTTGTCATCTAAAGGTAGACATACATCCGGCGACTTGGCTGCCAATCAACCATCTGATTTGATTATAATCGAATCAGAATAAAATCTGTGCCGCCAAGTGCATGTCCTACCAACAATGCGACCAATTTCAAGACAAAATTGGTCGCTTAAGTCAATCGTACTTGCTGCAAGTTGTTGCGCAGACTTGCATGATCAGGTGCGCATCGGTAACTGTGTGCAATTTTGGGACGATTGACTAACGTGATGAAACCCCCGGCGCTGTCCCCTCTAATGTTAAATCCCTCCCCCCCCCCCCATGTCCAATGCAAAATCTTCATTACCTGTCCAGGGCCTCCGCTTGTCCTCCTGCTGACTCCGGGCACACTCCACTCTACATACACACGTGCCCCACTCGGTTGCCTAGCAAGGGCGTGCGTATGATGTCAGACATCACACGCGCCCACGTTACTTGGTAACCACATGGCACACGTGTATGGAGAACAGGGTGTGCCCGGAAACCAGCGGGGGACAAATGGAGGCTGCTGACAGGTTATGTAGCACTTGCGCTGGGCTCCGGGGGACATTTAACATTGAGGATAGTGTTGGGGTTTGCGAGGCAGTCGAATGCAGCGACACAAGGCTGATTCCTGGTTGATTTCAGCATGAAATTGATTGGGAATTAGCGTGCGGTGTATGGTGAAGCCAACAGAACTCTCTCTAATCAGATTCGATTAGAGAGAGATTTCTCTTGGTCAAATCTGACCATCGTCGCTAGATGTATGGCTACTTTAAGGAAGCACACGCGCAACCAATTTTGATTTACTAGTAACCAGCCACTGTTACCACTTCCATGTAGTATGAGAGCTTATTTACGCAATCTGTTAATAGTATTTAAAGGGACTCCGAGCTCCTCTCATCGGCATGCCTTTAAAGGGAACCTTAACTGTAAAAAAAAAAAAAAAAAGTTTTACTTACCTGGGGCATCTACCAGCCCCCTGCAGACATCCTGTGCCCTCACAGTCACTCATGGCTCCTATGGTCCCCCCCTGCCAGCTAGTTTCGTTTTTACTTTTACTTAAAGGGGCACTGCAGCGAAAAACTGTAAAATATAAGATATGTGCAAACATGTACATTTTTTCCGGAGTAAAATGAGCCATAAATTACTTTTCTCCTATGTTGCTGTCACTTAAAGTAGGTAGTAGAAATCTGACTGAAGTGACAGGTTTTGGACTACTCCACCTCTTTATAGGGAATTGTCAGGGATATATTTATTTTCAAAAGCACTTAGTGAATGGCAGTTGCTCTGTCCAACTGCCAAAAAACTGTGTAGGAAGCAGGCCAGCATCATTGTTTAAATCCTTTTTCGGGAATATATTTATAGAATAAAAGCCTTGCAGAAAATCCCCTATGAAGAGATGGACTAGTCCAAAACCTGTCACTTCTGTCAGATTTCTACTGTCTACTGTAAGGCCACATACACACATCAGACCATAGTCTTTTGAAAATGAAAGATCACAGACCAATTTTACCACCCTTCATGTAGTATGAGAGCCATACTCTGCACAGTCCTTTCTATGGAGCTGAACTCCACATCAGAAAAAAAATCATTGCAAGATGCTGCACACACAGATGCTGTACAGACACAAAAGATCAGTTCCTGCCAAAAATCCATTCCTGCAAATTGCAATGATAGTCTATGAGATCTGCAGATCATCATACACACATGATTTAACTGACATTCATCTGCAGATCAGATCCACCAGGATGGATTTTCAGATCTGCAGATGATTGCTTGATCTGCAGATGAATGTCAGTTAAATCATGTGTGTATGATGATCTGCAGATCTCATAGACTATCATTGCAATTTGCAGGAACGGATCTTTGGCAGGAACAGATCTTTTGCAGATACTGATCTTTTGTGTCTGTACAGCATCTGTGTGTGCAGCATCTTGCAAAGATTTTTTTCTGATGTGGAGTTTAGCTCCATAGAAAAGACTGTGTAGAGTATGGCTCTCATACTACATGAAGGGTGGTAAGATTGGTCTGTGATCTTTCATTTTCAAAAGGCTATGGTCTGATGTGCGTATGTGGCCTAAGGCCTGGTGCACACCAAAAACCGCTAGCAGATCCGCAAAATGCTAGCAGATTTTGAAACGCTTTTTTTTATTTTTCTATGGCATTTTGCTAGCGTTTTGCAGATTGCTGCTGCGGTTTTCAGTATAGTAGATTTCATATATTGTTACAGTAAAGCTCTTACTGAACAGCTTCTGTAACAAAAACGCCTGCAAAACCGCTCTGAAGTGCCGTTTTTCAGAGCTTTTTGCATTTTTCCTATACTTAACATTGAGGCAGAAATGCATCCGAAATCCAAAAAATGCCTCACCCCGGCATTTTTCGTTTCTGCAAAACGCCTCCCGCTCTGGTGTGCACCACCCCATTGAGATACATTGACCAAGCAGATCTGCAGCCGCAAGCGGATCTGAAAACGCCCAAAAAGCCGCTCGGTGTGCACCAGCCCTAAGTGACAGCAACATAGGAGAAAAGTAATTTATGGCTAATTTTACTCTGGAAAAAAAGTACGTCTTATTTGTATATGTTTGCACATATTTTAAATTTTACTGTTTTTCGCTGTAGTGCCCCTTTAAAGATGCATACCCTTCTTACCTGTAGCTTGTGCTCTCCTCTTTCATCTGATGCCTGAATCGCCGTTCTACACCAAATAGTTTTCGTTCGATTTCAATTTAAAAATTGAGGCTACCATCTGGGCTTTTTTATAACTTCCTGGTCACCTCTGTCTTCTCTGTTAGAGAAGTGCATCACTGAATGAAGCAGGAAGAGGAAGTGACACGCATGGCCATTGCAAGAGGCTCCTTCAGAGGGGTCATAGCACGACTTTGTTGGAAGTCGTCTGTCTTAAAGGCATGTCCATGAGAGGTGCTCGGAGTCCCTTTAAAACCTGTTAGCCTTAATACTATGCTGCATGGAAGTGGTAAATTGGCCAGTCAACATCTGACATGTGTATGAACCCTTAAGCCTGCTACACACATCAAGTTTTACTAGTTCCATTTAGTTTTACAGCTTTCCATACACAATCTGTTCATAGAGGTCAAAATCTGTTGGCTCTCATGCTACTTATAGGTGATAAAGTTGGCCAATCAAAATTAGATGTGTGTACCAGGCTTAACTCAGTAATTGACAAGGTATGAGAAATAATGTACATGTGCTAATTTAAGAATTTTTTTGGTAATTTAATTTATTTTATGATAATTTGTTGTTGTAACACACATGAGGCCCAATCCAATTCATGTCCTCTCCCAAGTTTTCTTTTAGGAAGTACATTTTCATCTTCTGTTTAAAATAACTTTTCATAGCTCTGCAATTAAAGTACCAAAAGAGTATTTTCTTCTTTGCTGGTTGCTTCAAATACTTTTGATAAAATGTGAAGTATTACCTAGGAGAAAACTTGGAATAACTCGGGCCCATGGGGAATTATTCAATTCACCTTTTCTTGTAACTCTTCTCCCAGGAAATCATTTTTCATTTTCTTTTTCTTTTTAAAATCACGGTTCAGCACTCTACAATTGAAAGTATCAAGTAGGTGAAAAGTACTGTCAAAATTATTCTGAGTATTCTGTTGCTTGCTGGTGGCTTAAAAGGCATTATGTTAAGATGTAAAAAATATCAGCTAAGAGAAAACTTAGCGACACTGAAGTGAAAAAAAAAACGTATGATATAGTTGGTCTTGTAGTACAGATAATTAAGGGCCCGTTTCCACTCTCGCAGAAATGGCCGCGAAGTCGCAGGGTTTCCCCGCAGGCAAATCGCGCGGGGAAACTCTGCCATAGGGGATAACGGCGCCGCTGGCCGAATCGCTTGCAGTAGCGATTCGGCCGGAACCCCCTACAGAATTTGCGGCGGAGGCTGCGATTCTCATAGCCGTGCATGGCACGGCTCATGGGATTCGCCTGCGATCCCGCCCACCCGCTCAGTGCCGGCGTGCGTCTACAAGACGCACGCCGCACTAGTGGAAACGGGCCCTAATAGAACATTAGTAGCAAAGATAAGTGTCATTTTTATTTTCAGGTATGTAGCTTTTTTTTTTTTTTTTTTTTTTTTTTTTTTAACTAATAACCTTGCATCATTCTATAATAATTGCAGTTACCACAATACCCTCAGCATTCTAAATGATTTCACAGAGCAGGCTCATAACCCTTTGAACTTTTCTCTAAAGAAAAACCATAAACCAAGAAGAAGCAATGAGTGACCGTTTAGATAAGAGCTTCAAAAGGCTGTGCTGTCCACAAATTTATAAAGTCGCAGAGCTAGAGAAGCTCTTTTGCATAGATGACTGAAGTTTCTTAAAGGGGCACTATGTCGGAAAAAAATAGAGTAGGTCGTAGAAATCTCTGACAGAAGCGACAGGTTTTGGACTAGTCCATCTCTTCTTCGGTGATTCTCAGCAAGGCTTTTATTCTTTGTAAAGCTATTCCCTAAAAAGGAGTTAAACCATGCTGCTGGCCAGCTTCTGTGCTCGCTACAGTTTTTTGGCAGTTGGACAGAGCAACTGCCATTTACTAAGTGCTTTTGAAAATAAATCCCTGAGAACCCCCCCCCCCCCATGAAGAGATGGACTAGTCCAAAACCTGTCGCTTCTGTACTGACTGTACTCAACCTCTTCTGAAGATGTGGCTTCTTCTACTACTTCACTACTTCTTCTTCTCTTCTTTTTCATCCCTATCGTCTATACTTCTTTTTTTTCTCCCTAATTTGAGCCTCTTCTCCTACTGCATGCCGGCTGGGCTGCCCCATTTTCGTTCATATTCCAGCAGTCACTTAGATTGTTGTCCCTGAACGCCAGGGGTTTGAATTTCCCAGAAAAGAGAACCTTAATTCTAAACTTATGTCACAAGAAAAGAGCTAACTTAATTTGCTTACAGGAAACTCTCTTTAAAGGCCCCAAACCGCCCAAATTATTCAATAAATACTACAAACATGCCTTCTACAGCATTCCTCAAGAAACCACAACAAAAGGTACAGCGATTTTAATATCCAGAGACACCCCATTCTTCCTGACCGCTAGTGAGCCAATGGGTCGTTTCAATTTAAAGGCACCCTGTACAATCAAAACATCACCATCGGCTCTTATTATGCTCCCAACTCCTAGCAAATCAACTTCCTTCATGCCTTCCTATCTAAACTTAAAACATTTGCTGAATGAAGCATAATTATTGGTGGCGACCTCAACCTGGCTTTAGACCCAACTCTGGATTCCTCCTCTCAGAAATTCCCGATTTTCCCTAAGGCTTCTTCATAAGTGCAAAACATTGCTCCATGATATGCAGCTAGTAGATGTTTAGAGATTACACAACCCTTTTCAGAAAGATTATACGTTCTTCTCGTTCTCCCACAATTCTTACACGAGAATTGATTATATATTCATCTCCCACAATCTATTATCACTCTCTACCTCCCCTACGATTGGCAACATAGCCTTTTCAGACCATGCACCAGTATCAGTAGACCTCGCTTTGGGAGAAAATAGACGCGGGCCAGCATCATGGCGCCTTAACTCTCTACTTAAAGACAAATTATTCTTCCAAAATTTTAAAGATAATATGGAGGTATTTTTCCAAAACAATACTAGTGAAGATACTTCCCCTCTCATAGTATGGGAAACTCACAAATGTTTTGCACGAGGATTATTGATTAGGGAAGGAGCCCGATGGAAACGGTTGAGGGAGAAGGAAATTCAGGACACCCTCACAAATATCAGAACTCTTGAATTGCAACACAATAATACTCTCGCCACAACTGTACTAGCTGAATTGACAAAACAAAGGTACATTCTTAAACTATTGTTCCACAAAGCCAAATATGCGGCAGAGCGCTGCCACCACACCTTCTACAAATATGGCAACAAATGTTGCTCTCTATTAGCGAGTGCTCTTAAATTCATATATCTATCTATATATCTCTCTAACTATATTGCGGGGGGAAAGATAAAAAAAAATTACTGCTGCTGCACAAATATGAGGATAGATCAAGGGTTTTCGGGGACTATTATTATGGGCTGTACAATCTTCCTTCGCCCTCGGGTAGTTCCTCTAAGATAAATAATCAATCTAAGGTGGGTGAGTATATACGGCACTCTGGGTTGGCTTCATACCGGGGAGAGAGGCGAGGGATAACACAATCCGCACCCAGAATATTCTTTATTGGGTGAGGTCCCGGTCTATCCCTACCCTTCTATCAACAGATGCTGAAAAAGCATTTGATAGGGTGGATTTGGACTTCATTGAGCTGACTTTACGCCATATTGGTCTGGGAGGCAAGCTGAGGAAACGCATTAAGGCTTTGTACTCCTGTCCATATGCGAGGGTAAAAGCAAATGGGGTGTTGTCTGAGACATTCGCCATTCAGAATGGAACAAGGCAGGGATGCCCACTTTCCCCTTTAATTTTTGCACTCTCTCTAGAACCATTCCTATGTACAGTCCAAAACAACCCTGATATCATGGGCGTCTCCCTGCCTTCTTCATCTCATAAAGTGGCTGCATACGCAGATGACCTTTTATTCTACCTCACCAATCCACATATATCTCTGCCTAATTTATTAGCAGAATTTAAACTGTATTGCCGTCTGTCCAACATGTCCATTAACTATGATAAAAGTGAGGCCCTTGGAGTTTTTTTGCCTAGGGACCTGAAGGCCTTATTACAAGCCAACTTTCCATTTAAATGGCCCTCCCGAGCACTGAAATATCGGTGTACAGATCACTCCTAATCCTAGAGACCTATTGGCCACTAACTTCCTCTCTACCCACAAAAAAATTAAACAAGATCTCCAGGAATGGGAGAAGCCTCAATTCTCTTAATTTGGTAGAATAAATATTATCAAAAGGATGGTTATGCCTGCCTATTATATCTTTTCCAGATGCTACCGATATTTATCCCCTCACAATTCTTTAGAGCACTGTCCCAGACATTCTCTAAATTTATATGGAATGGCCGTAAGCCGAGGCTTAAGTACTTGCTTCAAATACCCTCTAAGGAATTAGGTGATATGGCGGTCCCGGACCCTCGCTTATACCATGCAGCCGCAATGCTCATCAGAGTGATAGATTGGCACAGACAATCTCCATATAAACTTTGGGTGGGTATGGAAAATGAGATGGCGGGTGGACGTCTCGACATCATCCCTTGGTCTGCATCTCTGTACAAGGTGAAGGACCCAGCGGCACTCCTTGTCTCCCAGACACTTCAAACCTTGGCAAAGTATAGAGGAAAATCACTAATCTCACCCTGGCCCTCGCCTCTCCTCCCCATGTTGAATAAGCCATCCTTTCCTTTGGGTCTACCCTCCAGGAGCTACCATCCCTGGCTCAGAACTAACCCCCAACTTCCCCCCCCCCCCCCCAACAGGCACACCATATCCTATCAGAGGGGGATTGAATACCACTGTCAGCGCTGCAAGAAAACTTAATTCCACAGATCTGGACCACTGGTCGTGGCTCCAGTTTAGACATATCCTTGTGTCCGTGGGCACAAAATACAGTCTCAGCAGATTCCTCACGGTTTTCAAGGGGAGGGACCGATTCGGGGTATGTTTTCACTTATGTATTCGCTTCTAAAAGACTTGGATTCTCCTGCATCAGCGTACAAAGAAAAATGGGAGCGAGACCTGGGATGGGTGTTCACGGACAAACTGGAGGAAAAATACTCACTTTCACTCATAAGTAATCTATCTCCTCTAAGAATCAAAAAGCAGGGTACAAAATATTCACAAGATAGTATCTGACCCCCTACAGACTGCATAAGATGACCCCTGTGTTGGAGATGCAAAAGAGAAGTAGGGAACATGATGCATATATTGGTCATGTACTAAACTCACCCAATATTGGTCGGACATAAGGGACTTGATGCATGAAATGACGGACTTCCTGCCCCCTGACTCGCCAGCATTTTTCCTACTTCACCATAATACTTGGTCTATTCGCAAATATAAAAAAAACTCTTAGCGGACACTCTGTAAACGCTGCTCAAGCACTGATAGCAAGGAGGTGGAAATCTGCGGATTCCCCTACGGTGCAAGATTGGCTTAGAGAAATAGATCAAATCCGTTATATGGAAGACCTCACTTCAACCCTACAAGGGAAACAGGAGCAACAGGAAGCAATTTTGGAAGACCTGGCTTGGATGGTTTGAATTTAAAGAATCAGACCGGTATCGGTCCCTTATGTCAGGCTAGTGGGAGAGTGGCCCCACATGTACATGTAAGTGCCTCGGCTAAATTTGAAAGGGGGGATCTCTGTTAACTGCCATTTGTGTTGTTTTTTTTTTTTTTTCCCTTCCCCTCTAGCGTTTGGGGGATGAACGGAAGGTGTGGGGCGGCTCTCCCGGCAGGTTCCTATTATTCCTTTGCTACTCTACTTCTTTCTTCTGCTTTCTTTTTATTCTTTCTTCTGTCTCTCTTTCTGTCTTTTTTTTTTTTTTTTTTCCTTCTGCCTGATCCTATCTATCTAGGAAGGGATTGGAGGACTGATCTGGCCCTCTAATTTCCCAGATTGGCTCGGGTTTATAAAAGTGGGCAATATCCTCATGGAGCAGGTGACACCCCCTCATTAAATGTAGCATCTTATGACAAATTCTGGTGTATCATCCCTCTGGGCTCAGAATTGTCTTTACTCCTATAGCAAAGGGGACACCCTCTCCCCATTTATTGGTCACACTCTTGCTCAACTTACCCATATGTTACATCAGGTACTCTGTCTTGACTCTGATAGCTGCACTGGTTGGTGGCTTTGCCGTTTATGCTATTTAATATGTTGTGGATGTACCTGTGTCTGACAGTGTTATCTTCTTTTTCAACCTAAGAAGGACATTTTCTATATACTATAGTGTGTGTGTGTGTGTGTGTGTGTGTGTGTGTGTGTGTGTGTGTGTGTGTGTGTGTGTGTGTTTTTTTTTTTTTTGACTGTTTTTAGCAGATTTTTTTTTTTTTTTGCAGTGCAAATGTGTTTCTCTTTCTGTTGCTGTAGCAGACCTAACACTTTTTTTTTTTTTTTCCCTTTATAATCCGGAGTTTATGTTGTGCTGGTGGATGTTGAGGCAGGGCTGGATGATGATGCTGGAGCTGATGCTCTTTCTGCTGTTAATTATGCAATGAGTAAAAGTTTATCTCGGATCCACTTTAAGCAAGCACTCCATCTACACCAGGGGTCTCAAACTCAATTTACCTGGGGGCCGCAGGAGGCAAAGTCAGGATGAGGCTGGGCCGCATAAGGGATTTCACAATCAGCAGCTCTACCCCCCCCCCCCCCCCCCCCCCCCACCGTCCCTTGCATTGAGTTTTATTTCAAAATCAAATTCACACTGAAGCAAACTATTTTGCCTATTTTACCTTATAGTTCGCTTCAGTGCTCCCATTACAAGTAATCCGCCGTGTCCCCGCTGCAAAACGAAGGCTGCAGAGCCCCCAAATTGCCCAAGGGGCAATCCGCTGGCATTTCCTGGAAGGGGCAGAGCTTTCAGCTTCAGCTCTGCCCCTCCTGACGTCAATCGTGGCGCATCGCCGCCTCTGCCTGCCCCTCTCACTCTTCCTTCACAGAGAGAGGCGGGGAGAGGCGGCGATCCGTGCGGCGATTGACGTCAGGTGGGGCAGAGCTGAAGCTGAAAGCTCTGCCCCTTCCAGGAAATGCTGGAGGATTGTTTAGCGGCGGGGATGCGGCGGATTACTTGGGAGCACTGAAGCGAACTATAAGGAAGCTTTTGCCGGCGAGGGCCACAAAATATTGTATCGAGGGTCGCAAATGGCCCCCGGGCCGCGAGTTTGAGACCCCTGATCTACACAATCCTGTGCCTTTCATATAGTTTATAGGGCATTCCTCAAACCAAATACTTTTTTAGTTTTAACCACTTTACCCCCCACGGTACGGATTTCTCCGTCCCTTTTTCCACTTTGTCACCACCAAGGGATGGAGAAATCCGTACCCGCCGCTGTCCGCGCTCTCGCTCGCTCATCCGCGCACCCCCGCGCTCGTGCTTGCCGCCGCCCGCTCGCCTGGAGATCAATGAACGGGAAGAATCGTTCACGTTCGTTGACCTAACTGAAAAAAAAGTTGCCCAGGTTCCCTGAACTTACTGCAAGCGTACTTCCTGTAGGTTTGCAGGTCCCATAAACAAAAACTCACTGAGGCCATCTTGTGGCCAAATAGTAAAACTACACCCTAAAGCATTTTGCATATACAAATACATTAGTTAAACATTAAAAATTAACTCATTACCTCCCACACTCCCAAATTTATTTTTTTTGTAATTAAAAAAAAAAATACAATTAAAAAAATACATAAATGGTTACCTTAGGGAGTGAACTTTTTAAATATTTATGCCAAGAGGGTATAACACTGTTACTTTATAAACTATGGGCTTGTAATTAGGGATGGACGCAAAACTGAAAAAAATGCACCTTTATTTCCAAATAAAATATTGGCGCCAAACATTGTGATAGGGACATAATTTAAACGGTTTTATAACTGGGACAAATTGGCAAATACATTTCATGTGTTTTAATTACAGTAGCATGCATTATTTAAAAACTATAAAGGCCGAAAACTGAAAAAAAAAATTTCCCATTTTTTTGTTTCCCATTAAAACACATTTAGAATAAAATTAATTCTTGGCATAATGTCCCACCTAAAGAAAGCCTGATTGGTGGCGAAAAAAACAAGATCTAGTTCATTTCATTTTGATAAGTAATGATAAAGTTATAGACGAATGAATGGAAGGAGCGCTGAAAGGTGAAAATTGCTGTGGTGCTCAAGGGGTAAAACCCCTTAGTAGTGAAGTGGTTAATACTCTAATTCACTGTAAACTAAACAAGCCTCGCCCACAGCTTTTCAGAGTGCCTTGGCATTTTGAGACAGTAGCAAGGGCGTATGGGAGTTCAGTCTGGGCAGGAGGATGGGGAGGTTTTACTATCCAGAGATTTCAGAGGCAGAGGGGGAGGGGGGGGGGGATTAGGTTTTCAATACTGAGGGCTGGAGATGTAGATCAGCTTGCCTGTGTGTAAGGTTTACAAACAGAACATAGCCTCTGACATTGCATCACAGGAAGAAATCATATTCTGTTAAAGCTGTTTGCAGCTAGATTTGCTGTGTAAACTATCTAAACTTTAGATAAGATATATAGACAAGTTACTTGTTATAGTTCGTTTTTCATCTCGGATCCGCTTTAAGTCTGGACCTGTCTTATCAAGGCTGCAGTGACTGAGGTGCATTATTATGCAAATGTGTTGTATGCAGACATATCTAGAACAATTGCCAATTTCCTGGTCACTTGCTGACAAGTGTAGGTAGCAGTCAGAGTGCCCAGGTTGTCCTCTTTTCCTTTTTTTTTCCATTATAATACAAGATAATTGTGGGCTTGTTGTCACTTCTTGATGTCACAGCTGCATCTTTGTGAAAGGTGGCCATAAGTATCGTACCTGGCAAATGGCAAAGGCTCCGCTTTCTTCAACATCACTCGCAAAATGTCAGTGGGAAGCTCAGGTTTGTTTTGTTTTGGGGTTTTTTTTAACTTTTTTATTTATTTATTGATTTTTAGCAGACAAAGAACAAAACAAGAAGACAAAAGACACACTTATATCGCGCTTTTCTCCTGGCGGACTCAAAGCGCCAGAGCTGCAGCCGCTAGGACGTGCTCTATAGGCAGTAGCAGTGTTACAGAGACTTGCTTAAAGGGACACTGTAGTGGGGTCAGGGGAGAATGAGTTGAAGATACCCGGGGCTTCTAATAGTCCCCCACAGACATCCAGTGCCCACGCAGCCACTCCCCAATGCTCCGGCCCCGCCTCCAGTTCACTTCTGGAATTTCAGACTTTAAAGTCTGAAAACCACTGCGCCTGCGTTGCCGTGTCCTCACTCCCACTGATGGCACCAGCAGCGTACTGCACAGGCACAGTATGGTCTGTGCCGAGCGCTCCTGGTGACATCAGGGAAGGCGAGGACGCGGCAACGCAGGCGCAGTGGTTTTCAGACTTTAAAGTCTGAAATTCCAGAAGTGAACCAGAGGCGGGGCTGGAGCATCGGTGAGTGGCTGCACGGGCAGAGGGTGCCTGCGGGGGACCATTAGAAGCTCCGGGTAACTTCAACTAATTTTCCCCCGACCCCCTACAGTATCACTTTAAGGTCTCCTGCTGAATAGGTGCTGGCTTACTGATCAGGCAGAGCCGAGATTTGAACCCTGATCTCCCGCGTCAGAGGCAGAGCCCTTAACCATTACACTATCCAGCCACCCCAAGAACCCCATCCATCAACCGTAAACATAATACATAACTGTTCCCTTCATCCATACACAGGGGATTTTATAGTGGTCTAGACCGTTGTAAAAACGTAGTGTTACATCGAGTCTTTATAGAGTATACATTAAGATGTCACAGGCATGAATACAGACAGGGAAAATGAATATATGACATTATCTGAGAGCCAAAACTACCATGTAGGTTGGGATACATCTTATATAGTATCTAAAACATGTGGATCAATATCCAGGTTATTGACAACTGAAGTACGGTATCTAGCCAAGTATCTAGCCAAGCCTTCCAGACTTTATAAAATTTTGCTAACAACCCCCTAGAGCTCCAGGTTAACTTATATAAGGGAAGGGAACTATTAACCTCTTCCAGAGAGTAATGGAAGGTTCCGTGGTTTGTTTCCATACCATGGCGATACATTGTTTGGCATAAAATCAGTCTGACCAGTAATTTTTTTTTTATGTCTACTTAACCATTTATGCCGCGGACGTGCGCTTCACGTCTGCAGCGGCAGCTTCTAAAGCCGCAGGGATGCGCTAGTCACGTCCCTGCAGTTTAGGAGGGGTTTGCGGGTGATAGTGCAGGCAGATGCTCGTGCCGGGAGCAGGAGGAGATTGGCTGCAATCTGTACAACCGCCAAGAATAAGCATTTTTTTTTTGTTCAAAAAACAGTGTTAATTCTTAAATGGAGATCTCCCGCCGTGATTTCCGCCGGTTTCCGTCACCGATTGTTAAATTTATGAATGGGAAAAATCTTCCCATTCATTAATCTCCCCACCGGCACTGTGATCGCAGGCGGGCTTCCATTGGAAGCCTGCGTCACTTTACTAGTTACAACGTAGCAATACATTGTTTCCTTTGTAGCGTACTTGTATGCTACATAGAATTTTGCTCAGCGGGGACATCTTGTGGCAAAATACTAAAATACACCTACTGACTTTAGGGGAAAAAAATATCTGTCAAGAGGGCATATAATTATTAAATAATGGGCTAACAATTAGTGATGGATGTAAAACTGAAAAAAATGCACCTTTATTTCCAAATAAAATATATACATTATACTAGGGATATCATTTTAACCTTGCAATAAACAGGACAAAGGGCCAAATAAAATGTGTTTATTTTAATTATGGTAGCATTAATTATTTTAAAACTGACAAACTGAAAAATGATTTTTTTTCCATTTTTGTTCTTATTATTCCCATTATAGTGCATTTAAAATAAAATAATTCTTACCATAAAGTACCACCCAAAGAAAGCCTAAATGCTGGCAGAAAAAACAAGGTATAGATCATTTAGTTGTGACAAGTAGTGATAGTTATTGAGGAATGAATGGGAGGAGCGCTGAAATATAAAAATTCCTTTCGTCCATAAGGTGAAAAATACCCGTGGGCTGAAATGGTTAATGGCCATTCTTCCACCAGACCTAAAAGGTAGGCTTTGTATGAGGGAACTACAAGGAGATCTAGAGTATCTTTCATAAAGGTTTTTTTATTCCAGAATGCTTGGATCACTGTACAATCCCAAGTCATATGGCGAAAAAAGTGCCAGGGCTATGGCCACATCTCCAGCATACATCACTTGCACCGCTGGAAAACTTAAAGTGGCCATTAATGATCCAATCTTTTTCATCCAATCTTACCATTTCTATGCAATATAAGGTAACTGCCTGAAGTATCCATTCAGTATATTCACTCAATTTACTCTTATACTACATAGATTTGGTAAGATTGGATGAAAAAGATTGGATCATTAGTGGCCACCATTAGATATTTTGACTAGTTTAAAATAATTTGGTGGAACCAAAAAAGCTGGATCAATTTATCTCTTGAACACATAACTGTTTTCATATGAGTCCTCAGAACCAGACCCCTCTCCCTGAGAGATTTCCTCACCCCAATCTTCCCGTAGTGCCCTGGTTCTGCTCAGACGATGTATTTGCATATAGTAAGATTAGAATAAAACTAATGCTGAATACACACTGTTCGTCCCTGCATCGAATGCGCTGCTCGATTCCCGACTAATCGGTTATTCCTGAACATTTCCGAGCGCATTTAGATGATTTTTAGGTCGATTGCCATGTAAAGTATGGCAAATCGATCTAACTATCCATCGAACCGCGAATCGGACATGTCGAAAATAAACGAATCGACGGGAATCGAGTGCAGGAACGAACCGTGTGTATCCAGCATTAGAAATTTTTTTAATCTTCATCCTTGGCCAGAAGCCAACTCTCTACAATACCTGGGGTCAAGTTAAATGTAGGTGACTTGAACTGGGATATAGCAGCATGTCTAATGTTAAAATAACTACATTTAGAGTGTCTAGGCAGGTGAAATTCAGCTGCCAAATGGGACCAGGTTTTAAATATACCATTGTGGTACAATCGGTGTATGTATTTTACACCTCTTTGGAGGAGGATGCAGCGCATCCTCTATAGATGACATTGCATATGTAGAGTATCTTCGGGGCTATAATCATTTAAGGTTGACTGTACTGGACTCCTAAAGGATGAGGGTGGGAACTCAACGGTGGATGCCCAAGGTAAGGCAGGGTTATTAAATGCTTTCTTTGCTTTTGTCTTCACAAGGGAAACATCACTGTTGCAAATTACAGATGCAGAAAAGTCTCAATCTTCCAACTGTAATATTAAATACTTAACGCAGGAAGAAGTGAAAGCAAGACTAAATAAATTTAAAGAGAACCCGAGGTGGCATTGCATTATGTTACTGGGGCACAGAGGCTGGTTGGGCACACTAACACCAGCCTCTGTTGCCCCATCGTGTGCCTCAAAGACCCCCCTGCTCGCCGCTATACTCCCCGCCTCCTCCGCATCGCCGCTACCCGCCCTCGTCCCTTCCCTCCAATCAGCGGGAGGGAAGGGACATGGGCGGGTAGCGGCGATGCGGAGGAGGCGGCGGAGCGGCGCTGACAGACAGCGCTAGGGTAAACATTGTGCTGGCGACACGCTGCGTGTCGCCAGCACTGCGGGGGTATAGCGGCGAGCAGGGGGGTCTTTGAGGCACACGATGGGGCAACAAAGGCTGGTGTTAGTGTGCCCAACCAGCCTCTGTGCCCCACTAGCATAATGCAATGCCACCTCGGGTTCTCTTAAAAAATAAACAAGGCACCTGGCCCGGATGGCAAGGATCCTTGGGCCCTAAGGGAATCAAGTTCAGTTATAGATAAACCCGTTTATCTTATCTTTTGTGACTCTCTTTCAACTGGCAGAGTCCCAGTGGATTGGTGTACAGCCCACGTTTTCCCATTATTTAAGAAGGGGAAAAAAATCAGATCCAGGAAATTATAGACCTGTAAGCTTAACATCAGTTGTATCTAAACTATTTGAGGGGTTACTAAGAGATACTATACATGACTTCATAGTAGAAAATAATCTGATTTCTCGGCATCAACATGGGTTTACTAAAGACAGGTCCTGTTTGACTAACATGCTCAGCTTTTATGAGGTAGTGTGGGTATTGGGAATGCTGTAGATGTGATATACTTGGACATTGCAAAGGCCTTTGACACTGTTCCACACACAAGTCTGGTGCAAAAGTTGAGGATGCAAGGACTGGGGAAGAGTCTGTGTGCATGGATAGGGAACTGGCTAATGGACAGAAAACAAAGAGTTGTAGTCAATGGATCATACTCAAAATGGGTGTCAGCAGTGGGTCTGTACTGGGCCCAGTGCTCTTCAATGTATTTATTAATGACCTAGTAGATGCAGTAGTAAGCAATGTTGCTATTTTTGCAGATACAAAATTGTGCAGAATCATCATCAACTCTCAGGAAGATGGGGACATATTGCAATAGGATCTGGATAGGATGGCTATATGGGCACATAAATGGCAGATGAAATTCAATGTTGAAAAATGTAAAGTCATGCATTTTGGCCGTACCAATGGTCTAGCACCATACAAAATAAATGATACAGTTGGGGACATCAAACTTGGAGAAGGACTTAGGAGTACTCATCGACTATAAGTTAAATAATTGTACTCCATGCCAAGCCGCTGCAGCTAAAGCTAACAAAACTTTGGGATGCATTGAATGGGAAATAAAAACTCTGGATGCTAGCATAATATTTCCCCTGTTTAACTCTCTAGTAAGGCCACATCTGGAATATGGAATTCAGTTCTGGGCACCACATTACAGAAAACATATTGCAGTTTTAGAGCAGGTGCAGAGACGAGCAACAAAATTGATACTTGGGATGAAAGGTTAGGTAAACTGGGTTTATTTAGTCTAGAGAAAAGATGCCTTTGATGTATTTATACATGTTAATTAGATCCCCTCTGAGGGCAATATAAAAGCTTGGCGGATGAGCTTTTTGTCCCTAGGCCTTCTCAAGGGACTAGAGGACATGATCTGCGCATGGAGGAAAAACGTTTTAGCCATTTATTTAGAAAAGGGTTCTTTACAGTAAGAGTGATTAAGATGTGGAATGCATTGCCACAGGAAGTAGTTATGGCAAATTCTTTACCTGCATTTAAAGGGAGCTTAGATGCTTTCCTTGCGTTGAAAGACATCCATGGCTACAATTACTAGGTAATGCCCAATGATGTCGATCCAAGGATTTTCTGATTGCCATCTGGAGTCGGGAAGGAATTTTTTCCCTTTTGGGGCTAATTGTACCATGCCTTGTAAGGGTTTTTCGCCTTCCTCTGGATCAACAGGGATATGTGAGGGAGTAGGCTGGTGTTGTACTTTATTCTTTGGTTGAACTCGATGGACATACGGTATGTCTTTTTTCAACCCAAATAACTATGTAACTATTATGTTTACTCTGCTTAGCAAATCCAGAAGCAATGTGGACCAGCGTTTTAGTTTCCCTTCTATATTGCTTAATACAGGTATTAGATTTATTAGTAATCTACAAGTTGTTTTGTCTGGATATAACTATGACCACATATTTGAATGAGGTGACCACCTGCAGGGGTAAATCAGAGAATAGCATCTCTGGAGGAATTGGAGCCACTTGAAACAAAACTGACTTTGACCAGTTAACTTTTAACCCAGAAATCTCACCAAAAAGCATATAAACCTCCAACACTCTCCACAAAGAAGCACCAGGATTGTCAAGATATAATAATACATCGTCTGCGTACAGGGAAATCTTTTCATGCACTGCATTAATATTCCAGCTTCCAATATTCTGATCCTCTTGAATGAATGCAGCCAAGGGTTCCATGGCAAGTGCGAATAGGATAGGCGAGAGGTGTCAACCCTAACGCGGGTGGCTGGTAAGTGTAATGGTTAAGGGCTCTGCCTCTGACACAGGAGACCTGGGTTCGAATCTCATCTCTGCCTGTTCAGTAAGCCAGCACCTATTCAGTAGGAGACCTTGGGCAAGACTCCCTAACACTGCTACTGCCTATAGAGCGCTTCCTAGTGGCTGCAGCTCTGGCACTTTGAGTCCGCCAGGAGAAAAGCGCGATATAAATGTTCTGTGTTTGTTGTTTGTTTGTAACGCGGGTATCCCTGTTAATTGAGAAAGGATCAGAAAGCTGGTTGTTGACTCGAACACGTGCTATAGGGTCGGTATATAGGAGCTGAACCCATTTTTTTTAAATTATCACCAAAGTTAAAATATTACATAGCAAGGAAATGAATTTTTTTTTTATAAATATTTGTATTTATTCAATATAGTGTTTTTTTTTTTTTTTTTTTTTTTGTCCTTTCCTCCCTCCTCGCAGCCCGCCAATCATGGCGTTCGGCTGTCATAGGCTTCTCCCTAGACTTCTCTAGTGTCCCAGAGGGACAGCCGTGTCACACGGCTGTCCCCAGTACAGCACTGCTGCAGATCGCAGCGCTGTACAATGTAATTAGACGGCGGTTTTCATCTTCTTACTGTCTCCCAAGCGGCGATTGCCGCTTGGGGACTGAAGGCGGAGCATAACCAACAGGAGATGCGCGCGATCTCCTGCACCTCGAGCCCCAAGGACCTTATGCCGATCGCCGTTAGGCGATCCTGGGGCTGGCGCCGCGGCCATACCCGTCGGCATGACGCAGTCGGCAAGCAGTTAATCTTCCTCCTCAGAACCGTGCTCATCCATATCACAATGCTGTTCTGTATCCTCTGCTTATTTTCATACAAGATATAATCCTGTATTTTGCTTCCTGTAAATCTTATTTATGCACGCTGCATATTGGAGATGTGTACTCTACAAGTCAGCAACTATAAAATGCATTTGTCCTATATATGCCTTACCATCTTAGTTTACTTGGTTTGTTCAAGGAAGGAGAAGCTCCTCCCTAACTATAGCTCACATGGCTGAGAGAGGATTTACCAGTCAATGAGTGCATACAAACTGTTGGGGATCGGGACGACCCCTGACGACATGCTTTCTTTTGCTATGCATGTGTTTGGTAATGGTGGTGGTGGTGGGGAGAAGGAGGGGGGGGGGGGTGGAGGGCTGATGTAGAAGCACTGTATGCAGCACTTTTTGAGCAATCATAAAAAAATTGCTGCAAAAGCCCTAAGAAAATAAAGTCCCTCATGATGGGTATTCTCATGAAAGGCTACAAGCCGTCATGTTGATGCCAAAGGGCAGGAATACAGTATTAAGAAATGAAAGTATGCAAACTGGGAACATCTTGATATTGTCTTAGTTGGTACCTTTTCTTTAATGATTGTGTTATTCTGAGATGTCTCATCAATTGATTTGGATCTCATTAAAAATATGAGATGTATTGTGCCTGATCACTCATGGTGCACATTTGTACAAAATATGCCTGGGTTTGTAAATGTATGAACACAACTGGATAACGTTTCTGATACTGGACACACATTTGCTGCAGGTGGCAATGTTGCTTGAACTAGTTTTTTTGCTGAATGAAATGGCTTGATTCATATTCCTGGGCAAGTGTGCAGTCACTGTAAGACCATCACAGTTTCTACCCACTGACTGGTTGCACACTTGCGTGCTTCTTCGAGGTGTGATTTCCTAAAGAGTCCCCATTATCCTGAATTCAGACAACCAAAAGTCTCAACTAACCAGCATGCCTGAGGGATAACGGGAACATCTTTTGGGGGTGCTGGCAGGCTTTAAAATACTTACCAAGCCTCCAGCGAGCGGGTTCCTTGCAGCTCCCTGTGTTGTGTACAGAAGCCGGCGTGCCACCTGACCTAATGCGGGTCAGTTTAAACACATGTGGACAAGCACCATCCTAAATAGATTATCAATCAAATATAATGGGGATGGTATGTGCTAATTGGGTAACACATTAACCATGAACAGGTTCAAGAACATTTGGGAAATAGTGATCACAACATGATAACGTTTGATCTGGTGACTGATAGGCCACGGGGCAGCGGGACCACTAAAACTATGAATTTTAGAAAAGCAAAGTTCAATCAAATCAGGCAGGCACTAAGTTTGGTGAACTGGGATAATGTACTACAAGGGGAGGACACTGAAGGGAAATGGCAAGCTTTTAAACGTATTCTCAATCAATATTGTAGTATGTATATCCCATATGGAAACAAAATGTCTAGGAATAAAAAAAGGCCTCTATGGATGAATAGAAAGGTTAAAGATAAAATGAAGAGGAAAAAGAATGCCTATAAGGTCCTAAAACAGGAGGGGACCGAGACTGCACTAAGCAATTATAAGGAGTGCAATAAAAATTGTAAAAAAGAAATTAGGCTGGCAAAGATCGAAGCTGAAAATCAAATCGCTAGGGATATCAAATCTAACCCAAAAAAGTTTTACAAGTACATCAACTCTAAAAAAAGAAAGGTTGACTGTATAGGACTCCTAAAGGATGAGGGTGGGAACTCAATGGTGGATGACCAAGGTAAGGCAGAGTTATTAAATGCTTTCTTTGCTTCTGTCTTTACAAAGGAAACAGCACTGTTGCAAATTACAGAGGCGGAAGAGTCTCAATCTTCTAACTGTAATATTAAATACTTAACGCAGGAAGAAGTAAAGGCAAGACTAAATAAATTAAAAATAGACAAGGCACCTGGCCCGGATGGCATGCATCCTCGGGTCCTAAGGGAATTAAGTTCAGTTATAGATAAACCCCTTTATCTTATCTTTTGTGACTCTCTTGCAACTGGCAGAGTCCCAGTGGATTGGCGTACAGCCCACGTTTTCCCATTATTTAAGAAGGGCAAAAAATCAGATCCAGGAAATTATAGACCTGTAAGCTTAACATCAGTTGTATGCAAACTATTTGAGGGGTTACTAAGATACTATACATGACTTCATAGTAGAAAATAATCTTATTTCTCAGCATCAACATGGGTTTACTAAAGACAGGTCCTGTTTGACTAACATGCTCAGCTTTTATGAGGTAGTGAATGCTAATATGGATATTGGGAATGCTGTAGATGTGATATACTTAGACTTTGCTAAGGCATTCGACACTGTTCCCCACAAAAGTCTGGTGCAAAAGATGAGGATGCAAGGACTGGGGAAGAGTCTGTGTGCTTGGATAGGGAACTGGCTAATGGACAGAAAACAAAGAGTTGTGGTCAATGGATCATACTCAAAATGGGAGACTGTTAGCAGTGGGGTCCCACAGGGGTCTGTACTGGGTCCAGTGCTCTTCAATTTATTTATTAATGACCTAGTGGATACAGTAGTGAGCAATGTTGCTATTTTTGCAGATGATACAAAATTGTGCAGAATCATCAACTCTGAGGAAGATAGTGTTATATTGCAACAGGATCTGGATAGGATGGCTATATGGGCACATACATGGCAGATGAAATTCAATGTTGACAAATGTAAAGTCATGCATTTTGGTCGTACCAATGGTCTAACACCATACAAAATAAATGGGATACAGTTGGGGACATCAAACTTGGAGAAGGACTTAGGAGTACTCATCGACAACAAGTTAAATAATCGTACTCAATGCCAAGCCGCTGCAGCTAAAGCTAACAAAATTTTGGGATGCATTAAAAGGGAAATAAAAACTCGAGATGCTAGCATAATATTGCCCCTGTTTAACTCTCTAGTAAGGCCACATCTGGAATATGGAATTCAGTTCTGGGCACCACATTACAAAAAAGATATTGCAGTTTTAGAGCAGGTGCAGAGACGAGCAACAAAATTGATACGTGGGATGGAAGGTCTCACTTACCAAGAAAGGTTAGATAAACTGGGTTTATTTAGTCTAGAGAAAAGACGCCTTAGAGGAGATCTAATTAACATGTATAAATACATCAGAGGGCAATATAATAGCTTGGCGGATGAGCTTTTTGTCCCTAGGCCTTCTCAAAGGACTAGAGGACATGATCTGCGCATGGAGGAAAAACGTTTTAGCCATTTATTTAGGAAAGGGTTCTTTACAGTAAGAGTGATTAAGATGTGGAATGCATTGCCACAGGAAGTCGTTATGGCAAACTCTATACCTGCATTTAAAGGGGGCTTAGATGCTTTCCTTGCGTTGAATGACATCCATGGCTACAATTACTAGGTAATGCCAATGATGTTAATCCAGGGATTTTATCTGATTGCCATCTGGAGTCGGGAAGGAATTTTTACCTCGTAAGGGTTTTTTCGCCTTCCTCTGGATCAACAGGGATATGTGAGGGAGCAGGCTGGAGTTGTACTTTGTACTGGTTGAACTCGATGGACGTATGTCTTTTTTCAACCAAAGTAACTATGTAACTATGTAACTATGAGCACCAAAG
Source organism: Hyperolius riggenbachi (assembly GCF_040937935.1). Lineage (NCBI taxonomy): Eukaryota > Metazoa > Chordata > Amphibia > Anura > Hyperoliidae > Hyperolius > Hyperolius riggenbachi. The sequence goes on along the minus strand of NC_090646.1, from coordinate 325,439,273 downwards.
AAGAAAAGTACCCAATATACAGCACCAAACCAATCCAAATAATTCAAAAATAGTAGAAACTTTATTGATGTAATGACAACACATTTAAAAACAATATTAAAATTCACCCAAAGGTGATAGCAGCGGTGTTCATAAATCACAATTAACATATAAGTATTCCAATATTAAGGGGACCTCACTCCCAAATACTCATTAAGATATATATAAATAAACCATATAGGCAAACAGTCACAACAGAACCCTCTAATGAGCTGAATTAATATGGTTCAGTAATACTGAGAATATTTAAATAATCTTACACCAAATAGGAATTGTGCAAATAGCCAAAGTGTAGTAAAAAGTGAAGTGACCACATTAAATACAATATAAGCTGGGACCATATACAGCGTGTGTCCCAGATAAGTGACAACAAACACTAAATAGGTTTAGCAAGTATAAAGTGCATAGCCGTGCAAAACAGATTGGAGGGAAAAGTAAAGACTTACAGTAATGAGGGAGGAGGACGCCGCTGAACACCGCCACCTGCCAATCAACTTTTTTTTTTTTTAGTCCCTGTGAGCTGATGGAGCGAAGAACTTTGTGGCCTGGTGAGAATTGTTCTCTCTAGCTATGCGATTTCCACGTGTATAATGTTGGGCATTAGTTCTAGGCGTGCCTTAATTTGAGTCCCGCCATGATGCTATGCATTATATCCTCTTTTTGTGCATCCATTTTTTATGCGCCCTGAAGGCATTTTTGCGACATTTTTTCGCATTAATGTGGCATTTGGTATGAACAGTATGCGACTACGTTGCGTTCAGTACTACGCGTTATGCGTCTTTTTGTACGCGTCCATTATAGAGTTATGCGGCCAGGGGGCGTTTTTACGTCGGTTTGTACGCATTATTATTGCGTTGGCATTAGTAGCGGTATGCGGTTATCTAGCGTCCATTATTACGCATTATGCGTCTTTTTGTACGCATTGTTTTGATAATGCGTTTGGATGGCGAGTCACGGCGGCTATTATGCATTGATATCGCGTCTATAGGAAGCGTATTATGCGGACATTTGAACGTGTTTACCATGCCATATTAAGATGGGTGGGCTGTTGGAGCCTGTCCCTATTGGTGCATGTGATCTTTGTTTACAATGCACTTCCTGCTTTTACATGTGGAACCTTCTCTGCCATGCTGCGATGGGCTGTCCTTGGTCAGCTGACTGGGAGGTATGTTTTGATGACATCACACACTGCCTGTTCCCCATCAGGTCCATCCACATGCCCTTGCACTCTGATTGGTGATTCTGATTTTGAAATGATTGGCTAATTGATGCATAGACCGGTATATAAGGGTGTGGTCATTGTTGCTAACATTGTATGGGCTGTTCGGCTTGAGAAAGAGCTATAACAGCTCGAAACAGCGGGCTGTCGCCGCCAAAGCCTTATTTTTGACCATGCTGTCATTTTATGACTGATCAATAAAGAGCTAATTTTTACTTTTCTACTTCTGGTGGTGCCAGCCTCCTTTCTACATTTGACTACTGAGGATTCTGAGGATACAGGGATCCAAGGCTTGGGCACACAACAGTTCCTTCCTATGGATGAGTGCTCCTCCAACTTCTGTATTTCATGGGGAAGTTTGTGCTATTTTGGCTGGTTGTTCAAGCAACCGGCAAACACATGTATCCAGCATCAGGCTATCCCCGCTGGTGCAGGATACTGGGGACTGTGCTGTAGTTTAACCTTCTAACGACTGTGTCACGCCGATTGGTGTGAACACGGCGGCAGACCCAGGACCGCCTAATGCCAATTGGCGTTAAGTCCTGCGGCGGGGATTTGCAGGAGATCATGCATGTGCATCTTTACTTGAGTCATCAGTCTCCTAGCAGCAATCACTGCTAGGAGACTTTTAGATGGCGAAACCGCGTCTATTTACACTGTACAGTGCTGCAATCTACGGCACCGATGTATGAGGGACAGCCATGTTAAATGGCTGCCCCCTGGGAGGCAGAGAAGCTATCCGCTGTCATAGGCTGAAGCCTATGTCATTGACTAGCTGGGGAAGGGAGGATAAAAAAAAATATATTAATAAATAACAAACAAACACTGCAGCACCATTCAGAGCCTACCAACAGAAAGCTCTGCTGGGCAGAAAAGGGGGGGGGGGGGGGGGAATCACTTGTGTGCCATACTGGCCCTGCAGCAAGCCCTTAACCCCCCTTGACGTTATGATTCTTTCTGGATTTTAGGGTCTAAAAGCGGTGCATTTTTTTTTTTTTTTTATTTTTTTTTTGCACCCTTTCAGACCCTAAAACCTGGAAAAAATCATGCTGCCAGGGGATCTGCAGCCGTTTTACAATCACTTACCTCCCTGGCTCCAGCGCTGCAGTTTTTCCTTCATCCTCCGGGTGGCACTGAAACTCTAAGTGAAATTGCTGGCTGTCGCCATGACAGCCGACGATCTCACCAGCAGGAAGCAGAGCCCCAGAGGAGAGGAAGAAGAATGGCGGCCAACATCGGGATCCCCCGGGAGGTATGTAGAAACTCCCGCTGCGCGCTATACTCTGCACACAGCCTCCGGCGGCTACCCCCGAGCAGAGGTCGGGAATACTGCTCTTAGCTGCGGTTTTCCACCCCGACCCTAGCTCGGGATTACCGCCAAGGCTGCAGTGGCCTAAATTGTAAAAAATAGCCTGGTCACTTGGGCGGTGTAAGCCTACGGTCCTCGAGGTTAAGAATGCCTTCCCCTCATCCATTACTTCTGTGCACATACATGAAAGATGTACTTTGCTCCCAGAGAAAAGGTTTTATAAATTACTTTTCTCCTATGCTTCTTTCGCTTACAGTATGCAGTACAAATCTGACAGGTTTTGAGCTGGTAGATTCCTCATGGGGAAGGGGGGTCTCTCAGTATGTCTTTATTCTTACAAAAGCAATCCATGTATTACCGAGCTGCTGGCCAGCCTCCCTTCTTCGCACTTCAGTGTTCTTCCCAGGCTAATTTTGCTGAGCATCTGGCTGTCATCTGCTCGCCTCCTTATCCTCCTCCAATGCTGTAAGCAGATTTCTGTCCTCCACTCGGCTACTTTTTCATGCCACCCCGCTGGGAAAACGTTCTGGGGAGAACACTGCACTGTTTTGGCAGTTGGACTGAGGGAACGCTGTTTAAGTGCTTTTACATTTGGCCAGAACTCTGAATCAAGGGATACCTGACTTGAGGCAAACCTCCTAAGATGAGCACAGAGGTATGTTCATGCATGATCCACATACCTCTGTGCATTGTCCATTTCTCTCCGCTTTGTCCATTCCACCTTGTTCTCCCCAGTCCTAATAATCAAAAATATTGACTCTCTCCTCTTAAGAGGGGTGAATGGGACAGGGAAGAGGAGGGAATGGGAGGGTAATGAAAGGGATCGTATTTTTCAGACTATAAGATGCACTTGTTCTCCCCCAAAAGTGGGGAGAAAAAGTTCCTGCGTATTGGTCTGAATACAGGTAGTCCCCGACCTACGATCGCCTGCCGATAGGAACCACTGACCCAACGCCCTGTCGGGGACTGCCTGTATTCACTCTGTGTCCTGCTCTCCCCCTGTAGGAAGTAATCAACAGCAGCCGTTGTTATATAGGAGGGACACTGCAGTTTTAAGGCTCATACACACATCAGACTATAGTCTTTGGAAAATGAAAGATCACAGATCAATTTTACCCCCTTCCATGTAGTATGAGAGCCATACCTACAAAGTCTAATCTATGGAGCTAAACTCCCCATCAGATAGAAATCTTTGCAAGATGCTGGACACAGATGCTGTGTACAGACACAAAAGATCTGTTCCTGCCAAAAATCCAGTCCTGCAAATTGCAATGATAGTCTATGAGATCTGCAGATCATCATACACACATGATTTAACTGACATTCATCTGCAGATCAAGCAATCATCCGCAGATCTGCAAATCCATCCTGGTGGATCTGATCTGCAGATGAATGACAGTTAAATAATGTGTGTATGATGATCTGCAGATCTCATAGACTATCATTGCAATTTGCAGGAATGGATTTTTGGCAGGAACAGATCTTTTGCAGATACTGATCTTTTGAGTGTGTGCAGCATGTTTGTGTGCAGCATGTTTGTGTGCAGCATCTTGCAAAGATTTCTGTCTGATGGGGAGTTCAGCTCCATAGAATATACTTTGTAGGTATGGCTCTCATACTACATGAAGGGTGGTAAGATTGGTCTGTGATCTTTCATTTTCCAAAGACTATAGTCTGATGTGTGTATGCACCTTTAGTGCAGGTGCAGAGACTAACAACAAAATTGATTAGAGGGTTGGAAAGTCTCCTTTACCAGGAAAAGTTAAACTGGGCTTACTTAGTCTGGAGAAAAGACGACTTAGAGGAAATCTAATTAACATGTATAAGTACATCAGAGGGCAATATAAAATCTTGTCCAGTGAATTTTTGTTGTCCTTAGGCTTGTGCAAAGGATTAGGGGACATGACCTGTGCCTTGAGGAAAAAGTTTTCGCCTGTAATCTAGGAAAAGGTTCTTTACAGTAATGATTTAAAATGTGGAATGTATTACCACAGGAAGGAGTTGTGGCAAATTCTAGATCTGCGTTTTAGGCCCCGTTCACACTGCACGCGTTCCCATCAGCGTTTCGGGAATGCGTGCAGGAGGCAGACACGCACGACATCAGGCAGTGCATAGACTGCACTGTCTGATGTTCACACTGCATGCGTTCCAGACCAGTGCGGTCCGGGAACGCATGCTGCATGCATTTTTTGCAGAAACGAGCGTCTGACTCATTCACTTCCGTGAATGGGATCAGCCACGCAATGCATACAAATGCTGATGGCGTGCGTTAGTATGCGTTGCGTTCCAAACGCACGGCTGTCCGCGTTTGCTAATGTGAACGTGGCCTAAGGAGGGCTTAGATGCTTTCCTTGTGTTGAAAGACATCCATGGCTATAATTATGTAATTGTCGGTGGTATTCATCCAGGGATTTTATCTGAGTACCTGCTGGATTTGGGAAGAATTATTATATATATATTTTTTTTCTTTTTTGGGGCTAATTGACCATGCAATGTAAGGGTTTTCACCTTCCTCTGGATCAAGAGGGATATGAGAGGGTACAGGGTAGTGTTGTACTTTATTTTCTGGTTGAAACTGATAGTTTTATGTATTTTTTTTCAACCCAAATAACTATGCAACTATGTAGAATCGTAATAATTCAGCTGAAACCTGAGAGGTTTAAAACCGAAGCATTTATACTTACCTGGAGCCAGTGGCGTACCTAGGGAATTTGACACCCGGTGCTGATTACTTACACCCCAGCCCCCACCCCAAAAAAAATAAAAATACTATTTTGATGGGAGGGTTGACAGGTTGGGGTGCTGAGCATGTGGCTGCAAATTTTGGGGAATTCCTGGGGAAAAGGAGTCATCAGGATGGTGTATTAACTAACCTTTATGAAACTGTACTCTATACAGTGCTGCAGAAGATGTCAGTGCTATATAAATACATAACAATAATATGGTGGGAAATTAGACTGACTATGGTACGATTCGATTGTAAGCTGCTCTGAGGACAGTCAGAAAAGGCAGAAAAGGTGGACATACGAAAGAGGGGGATGCATAAGAGGGGGGGATAAAGATGTAGTGGCACAAGACAGAGAGCCTGGTGGGAGAGGAGAAATGGCAGGAAGACTTCTCAACAGGACTGTAGACATCACCAGTGCTGTTTGGCAGGGACCTGCTGTTAAAGAGAACCCGAGGCGGGGTTCTTCCATCGCAATCCATATACAGAGGCTGGGTCTGTCTATACAGCCCAGCCTTTGTTGCTAGTTAGTTCCCTCCAAAGCCCCCCCCTGCGCGCTGTCAGACCCCATAAAACACAGCCGCGCTACACGGCTGTGTTTACCTCACTACTGTCAGTCTCGGCTGCTCCCCCGCCTGCTGAATCGCTCCGGTCCCCACCCACGTCTCTTCCCTCCAATCAGCGGCGAGGGAAGGGACGTGAGCGGGGACCGGAGCGATTCAGGAGGCGGGGGATCGGCGAGACTGACAGTAGTGAGCTAAACACAGCCGGCTGCGACACGCTGCGTGTTTTATGGGGTCCGACAGCGCGCAGGGGGGGCTTTGAAAGAAACTAACTAGCAACAGAGGCTGGGCTCTAAAGACAGACCCAGCCTCTGTATATGGATTGCAAAGGAAGAACCCCACCTCGGGTTCTCTTTAAAAGGAGCCACTGAAATCTGAAAATAGGAAATGGTCATGGGGGAAGACAACAGTGTGGGAGGGGGAGCTGTAAAATAGAGATAAGACTAATCTAAATTGCCTGGAGCTTGCTTCTCTGCACACTACAGAAGTCTGCTGTCAGCACCTGTATAACTGACTTCTGCCACAGCAGACTGCCCTGCATTATTGATTGATTAATTACTCTGATCAGGATAAATAATCAATAGGCTAGGGCACTCTGTTATTACAGCAGCCAGTGCACATGGCTACTAATGACAGGCAACTTCTGAAGCACTAAACACATCCTATCCTCTCTCCCTGCTAATGTCCCAGCTGCAGCACAGCAATCATTCTCTCTACTTACTCTGCTGCTGTGCACATTCACTCACTGCAGGCTGTGTGTAGAGAGCGAGGAGACACATTGCCCATGGGACAGGAAGGGGGAGGGCTGCTACAGTTTATTCTCCTGCACTGTCTGCTGCTATTTTACTGAATGTTGGCAAAACTATGAAAAATGGTCCCAGGTGGAAGAACACAGTGACTGTGCACCACAGCAGCACTCCTAGCCATGGCTGCACCCGGTGCTGTGAGCACCTGCAGCCTTATGGTAGGTACGCCACTGCCTGGAGCTTTCTCCAGCCCAATGCAAGCCATGAGCTCCCTCGCCATACTCCCTAACTTTTCCAATGTTCTGTGGTCAGTTCCGGTAAATTGGCCAGCCGTGCTTCACTGGCCGGAAGCGCAATAGGGGTGTGCGACTGGCCTATTAACTGAAGCTGACTGGGACAACGGAGCAGCCCAGGAGGATATTGAGGGAGCCCCATGCGGCCTGCATGGTGCTGGAGGAAGCCCCTGGTAAGTATAAATGCTTTTCCTTACAATGTCTCTGGCACACTTTTTTATCTTATTTTTTATCAAGCTTTTAAACACAAAAGACTGTGGTAATCTAGGAAAATACTATTTCTGAGTAGAACTACAGATGCATTTAATCTCATTCAGTTATTTTTAAGTTAACGCTAATGGGAGTCTTTAAAAAAAGAAAAAAGATACTTGCCTAAGGAGTGGGTCCTAATGAGCCTTCCCTCTCCGCTCCCGGTGCCCTTGGTGCGGTGCTGGCTTCCCCGTTTAAATCCCCTGCCGCAGGGGATTTGGTAAGTCTTCGGGAGCAGAATCCTCCCGAAGACAGGTGGCGTGAGCGTGGAAGAGAGGGCGCTCGCACATTTGCAGTATGAAGCATCAATCTTTGGGGGCACTTCGGCTCCCGAGGACTTCCGAAGGACTTCCGAAGCCTCCCTTCGGTGGCTGAGAGAGCAGTATTTGACAAATGTAATCAAACACTGCTACGGGGGAGCCAGCGCTGGAACGGGCACCGGGAGAGGAGATGGAAGGCTCTATAGTAACCAGAGCCTTCCCTCTCTCTAGGTAAGTATCAGCTGCTTTCTTTTAACGGTTCCCATTGACTTTAAAGTGTGTCTTAACTTGTATGGATATGTGTGCACGAACATTTTTCATTTTTTTTCTCACGGTTTGTAGCTTTGTGAAAGTAATTCTGAAAAAAATGGTGAAAATTCAATGCCGCCTGGCCAAAAGAAGAGGATTTCTCATGTACATTCTAATCACGTAAGTTTTTTTTTTATATATAGATAGATAGATAGATATCACTGCATTTGGTTTCATATGTACAATAAACTGCCTTCAATACTGTTTTAGCACATAATGTCAGCTTGATATGTGCTTCCAAAATGTTTACCTATGTATGTTGAAAAGTAATATATACATGGCATCTGTGTGGTGTGTTTATAAAAGTATTTAACATTTGGGAGGAATTAATTTTTAAATCAAAAAAAGTCCAAAAAATATCCTTAATAAGATGATCCACTACACATCCACTGACAGGCAAACTCTGCTCTCCAGCTGTTAACCACTTAACGACCGCCCTCTGCACAGGGGCGGCGGGAAAGTGGATCCCGCTAGGACCGCCGCATGCACAGAGGCGGCGGTCCTTGTACGGGCATGGGCAGAGCGATCGCGTCATCCGTGACGCGATCCTCCGCCGGGGATCGATGGCCGGGGACTTCGACTCCAGCCCCCGGCCAATTAGCAGCACCGGCGGGCGGAGGAAATCCGGAATCGAGCTAAATTAATTGTATAAAGCACTTTGCTAGGTAAACAAAGTGCTTTATACACGCTTCCTCCTCGCCTCGTGGTCTCATTGTTCCAGAGACCACCAGCGAGGAGGAAGCAGTAGTAAGTATACACCACACATTTTTTTTTTTTTGCCCACAGCCCCCCTGATCTCCCACCCCCCAGAACACTGTTTGCACCCAATCACCCCCCTAATCACCCATCAATCACTCCCTGACACTATCTGTAAACACTATTCTTTTTTTTTTTATGCCCTAAACTGCCCCCTGCTCCCTCCTGATCACCCCCCACCCCTCAGATTCTCCCCAGACTCCTCCCCCTCCTGTGTACTGTATGCCTCTATCCCCCCTGTAATAACCCATTGATCACCTGTCAATCACCCCGTCACTGACACCCATCAATCAGCCCCTAACCTGCCCCTTGCGGGCAATCTGATCACCCACCCACACCAATAGATCGCCTGCAGATCCGACGTCAGATCACCTCCCAAGTGCATTGTTTACATCTGTTCTCTACCCTAAACACCCACTAACCACTAATTACCCATCAATCACCCCCTATCACCACCTGCCACTGTTACCCATCAGATCAGACCCTAATCTGCCCCTTGCGGGCACCCAATCACCCGCCTACACGCTCAGATTGCCCTCAGACCCCCCCCTTATCAATTCGCCAGTGCATTATTTACATCTGTTCTTCCCTGTAATAACCCACTGATCACCTGTCAATCACCCATCAATCACCCCCTGTCACTGCCACCCATCAATCAGCCCCTAACCTGCCCCTTGCGGGCAATATGATCACCCACCCACACCAATAGATCACCCGCATATCCGACGTCAGATCACCTCCCAAGTGCATTGTTTACATCTGTTCTCTACCCTAAACACCCACTAATTACCCATCAATCACCCCCTGTCACTGCTACCCATCAGATTAGACCCCTATCTGCCCCTAGGGCACTCAATCACCCGCCCACACCCTCAGAACGCCCTCAGACCCCAGCCCTGATCACCTCGCCAGTGCATTGCTTGCATCTTTTCCCCCCTCTAATCACAACTTGAGACACCCATCAATCATCTCCTGTCACCCCCTAGCACACCCACCCATCAGATCAGGCCCTAATTTGCCCCGTGTGGGCTCCTGATCACTCGGCCAAACCCTCAGATCCCCCTCAGACCCCCTTCCGATCACCTCCCCAGTGCATTGATTGCATCTATTTTCCCCTCTAACCACCCCCTGAGACACCCATCAATCACCTCCTGTCACCCCCCCCCCCCCCCCCCCAGCACTCCTATCCATCAGATCAGGCCCAATACAACCTGTCATCTAAAAGGCCACCCTGCTTATGACCGGTTCCACAAAATTCGCCCCCTCATAAACCACCTGTCATCAAAATTTGCAGATGCTTATACCCCTGAACAGTCATTTTGGAGACATTTGGTTTCCAGACTACTCACGGTTTTGGGTCCGTAAAATGCCAGGGCGGTATAGGAACCCCACAAGTGACCCCATTTTAGAAAAAAGACACCCCAAAGTATTCTGTTAGGTGGTTGACGAGATCATAGATGATTTTATTTTTTGTCAAAAGTTAGCGGAAATTGATTTTTATTGTTTTTTTTTTTTCACAAAGTGTCATTTTTCACTAACTTGTGACAAAAAATAAAATCTTCTATGAACTCTCGCCATACACCTAACGGAATACCTTGGGGTGTCTTCTTTCTAAAATGGGGTCACTTGTGGGGTTCCTATACTGCCCTGGCATTTTAGGGGCCCTAAACCGTGAGGCGTAGTCTAGAAAACAAATGCCTCAAAATGGCCGGTGAATAGGTCGTTGGGCCCCTTAGCGCACCTAGGCTGCAAAAAAGTGTCATGTGGTATCGCCGTACTCAGAAGTAGTATGTGTTTTGGGGTGTATTTTTACACATACCCATGCTGGGTGGGAGAAATCTCTCTGATTTTTTTTTTTTACACACAATTGTCCATTTACAGAGAGATTTCTCCCACCCAGCATGGGTATGTGTAAAAATACACCCCAAAACACATTATACTACTACTCCTGAGTACGGTGATACCACATGTGTGGCACTTTTTTGCAGCCTAACTGCGCTAAGGGGCCCAAAGTCCAATGAGCACCTTTAGGCTTTACAGGGGTGCTTACAATTAGGCACCCCCCAAAATGCCAGGACAGTAAACACCCCACAAATTACCCCATTTTGGAAAGTAGACACTTCAAGATATTCAGAGAGGAGCATAGTGAGTCCGTGGCAGATTTCATTTTTTTTTTTTTTTTGTCGCAAGTTAGCAGAAATGGAAACTTTTTTTTTTTTTCTTTCTTTTTTTGTCACAAAGTGTCATTCTCCGCTAACTTGTGACAAAAAATAAAATCTTCTATGAACTCACCATGCCTCTCAGTGAATACTTTGGGATGTCTTCTTTCCAAAATGGGGTCATTTGGGGGGTATTTATACTATCCTGGAATTCTAGCCCCTCATGAAACATGACAGGTGGTCAGAAAAGTCATAGATGCTTCAAAATGGGAAAATTCACTTTTTGCACCATAGCTATAACTTTTACCCAAACCAATCAATATAGGCTGAATGTTTTTTTTTTTGTTTTTTTTTTTTTAATTAAAAACATGTTTGTCCACATTTTTTTGTGCTGCATGTATACAGAAATTTTACTTTATTTGAAAAATGTCAGCACAAAAAGTTAAAAAAATCATTTTTTTGACAAAATTCATGTCTTTTTTGATGAATATAATAAAAAGTAAAATTCGCAGCAGCAATCAAATGGCACCAAAAGAAAGCTTTATTAGTGACAAGAAAAGGAGCCAAAATTCATTTAGGTGGTAGGTTGTATGAGCGAGCAATAAACCGTGAAAGCTGCAGTGGTCTGAATGGAAAAAAAGGGTCTGGTCCTTAAGGGGGGTAAAGCCTACGGGCCTCAAGTGGTTAAGGAACTACAAGTCCCACAATGCATTGCAGGAGTCTGACAGCCACAGTCATGATTCATAAAGGCACATGCATTGTGGGACTTGTAGTTCCTTAACAGCTGGAGAGCCAAGTTTGCCTATCACTGCCATAGTTCAATAGAAACAAGTTTTTTTTGCAGTCCAATAATGTTTTAATCTTATTGCACATAATACAAAAATGTATTTTGATGAACAATCTTCATGAAAGTCACATATAAACATCACTGGCCCAAGTCTAACACATCAATCATCAGGCCCTCGATTCTTCATAAAAAATTAGTAATGTAAGGATGGGTTTGAGTAGTGTACATAACATTCAGGCTCTCCTCAGACCAATCGGAAGGAGAATTTCCATTATGTTGATTTATATCATGAGGTGCACCTCTCAATAGCCTGCATAATGGTTCCTATACCCTAGCCTGCAGGCTGGTGTTTTCTCTTAGTCCTTCAGGATGGCTTCCGCCTGAGATGAGACTGACCCACCCCTAAAGGAAACCGGCAATAATTAAATAATTGAACTAATCAGGCCCCAGCTCCCCCTCCTCCTAACCAACTCAGTTATTGACGGTTTCCCTACACCTGAGGATTACAGGCTGTTAGGGACACTGAGGACAGGGGAAGCCTCTTGCCACCTGTTTCACTTTTAAAGAAAAGTGTTCATCTTTTTTCTTTTACAGGTTCTATCTGGCTGCAGGGGAATTTTTTCTTGTGTGACATTCTGGATGGCTAAGGTGTGGAAAGCTTTCTGATTTAGCCATTCACCCTCTGAAACTTCTGTGGAACAGAGGAGGGCCTGACAGCCGCTGCCTCCTATACACGTGTGTGTAGAGTGGATGTGTTTTCTGACCTGCTTGGCTATACAGCGGCTCTCCGCTGAACTGGGTACGAGAGCAGCGTCTTCCGCATTCTGCGCCAACCGAGGAAGTCTCGGCACTCGGCTCCGCCTTATGTGACGCGGCGGCAGCCAATAGGCAGGACGGACCACCTATAGGAAGAAAGCGGTGTTTGATCTCCTCGTGGTTTCGGCATCTTCCGTATTTGGAGACGGCGAGCGGTGGGGAGGTGCAGCAGAGCGGGCGGTATTGCTCCAGCTGGAGTGGGAAACGCCCTGGCTTCTATTTTCCACTTATGTGGGTTAGGGCAGTAGATAGGTTTGGCTGGCTAATGTCAGCATTGGAGGTGGTGCTGTCTGAAGCAGGAAGTTTAAAGCTTCAATTATCACACACACGTGAAGCTGGAATGAAAAATGTGGAGCAGGCTGAAGCTGTGCCAGAAACTACCAAGCAGACTGTGGATGCTCCTGAGCAGGCAGGGAATACTCCACAGGTACTGTGACTCCTCTCCTCTTATCCTCAAAGATATAGGTAGATACTATCTTATGAGAGCTTATTTGTGTTTTGCAGGTTGGGAAGCATACTGACAAAAGGTGTAGGAAATGTGATGTTAATTTACCATCGGGGTATAAGAGATGTCAGTGTGTAGATTGCATAGCTAAACAGTCCTCTACCACATCTACCCCTGTTGATACAAATGCTACTAATAGAGCCATGTAAGACCTTATGAATGCTATGAAGGTTGAACTGGCTACTACATTTGCTGCATTAAGGTCTACCCTTCCGGTTCCAGCACAGGCCATGTCTGAACCGCAGGGGGCTCAGCAGCTATCCTCCATTGAAGACAGATTCCTGGTGTATCAGGGATACCCTCTTTTCAGGATAGACAGTCTCTGGTACAATCCTTTGATAATGTGTTACCTGTCTTGTAATCTCAGTCTCTATCGCAGAGTTTACCTCCTGCTCAATTTCCTAGGGGGGATTCTCAGATAGGGGGTATAGAAACTATATCTGAGGGGGAGGATGAGAAGTTCATGGAGGAGGGGGAGGCCAGGGACTCTGATGCATCTCCTGAGTCTGGTCCTTCTAGAACCTTGCAATACTTGTATAGTGTAACAGTTTGGAATTGTTAAAGGCCATTTATGACTCTGAACAAATTCCTGAGACCACACCAACGCAAGACAAGATTTATGGAGAGTCAGCCAAATAAATATACTCTGCTATTAAGCACATTATCTCATCACAGTGGAAAGATCCGGAAAGGAAATTGTTCATTCCTAGGTCTTTCAAGAGGCGGTTCCCCTTTAAGGAGGACAATCAGGCTCCATGGGCCAAATGTTCAAGGCTTGACGCTCCTCTGGCTCAGTATTCCAGAGGAACTGACCTTTCATTTGAGGATATTGGCAATCTAAAAAATCTGATGGATAAAAAAGCTGAAACCGTATTGAAAAGGGCCTGGGATTCAGTTGCCTTTTCATTTAAGCCAGGCATAGCCTCAATATGTTTGGCCAGAAACCTGGATAAGTGGATATCTGGTCTAAAGAAGCATCTGGTGGAGAGTACTTCCCGCGAGAAAATGTTGTCCTCTTTGTCTGTGATAGTTAAAGCTCTGGCTTTCTTGGCAGATGCAGCCTCAGAAAGCCTCAGATCTGCAGCTAAGACTGCAGCCTTGATCAACTCAGCCCGCAGGGCTATTTGGCTCAATACATGGGAAGGTGATCTGGGTTCCAAGCATAAACTGTGCGCAATGGAATTCCAGGGTGAATTATTTTTTGGGAAGGATCTTGAAGCAGTACTTGAGAGATCCTCAGATAAGGCCAAAAAATTCCCAAATAAGGAAAAGAAACCAGTTCGTAAGCCCTTTCAGTACAGGGGTCCTTACCAGAACAAAAGAATGGGGGGGGGGGAGAGAAACCAGTCAGTCCAGAAAGTGGACCTATAACTCCAGTAACGGAAGATCTTCCTTCTTGTTCAACAAGTCAAGGAATCCCAGCGCTCCCAAACCTGACAAGTGACAGAAAACCTCAGGTTGGGGGGAGACTTCTTTCAGCTTGGGAAAAGATTACAACCAGCCAGTTCATATTAGACCTAATAAAGAATGGGTACAAACTGGATTGCGGTCCCGACCTCCTCCCAGCAGACTTGTGACAGGGACCCCCAAGGACCCAGACAAGGCACAGGCCTTGCTAGATTCAGTGACTACTCTACTATATGTTATCCAGAGGGTACCAGTAGGGGATCACTTCAAGGGGTTTTACTCAAGGATTTTCATAATCAAAAAACCTTCAGGAAAGTTTCGGATGATTTTAAATCTGAAACCTCTGAACCCTTACGTTGTGGAGAAACCCTTCTGCATGGAGAGCATCGCCTCTGTCCAAAATCTGATATGGCCCGGAGCCTTTATAGCGACTATCGATCTCGAGGACGCGTATCTGCATGTACCGATTCATCTTCGCCTCAGTACCAAAGGTAGCTAAGATTTGATGTCCGGTTTGGCGACGGCGTTTGCCACCATCGGTACCGAGCTCTTCCTTTCGGAATATCCTCAGCCCGAGGATATTCACGAAGATTGTAGCAGAGACAGCAGCTTTCCTCCATCTTCACAATGTAAAGGTTCTCCCGTACCTAGACGACTTTTTATGTCTAGCAGACTCTGTAGCGGACTTGCACAGGGATCTAAATTTTTCTGTTCAGGTCCTTTCAGAGTTGGGGTGGCTGATAAGCAAGGAGAAGTCCAACTTGCTTCCAACCCAAAAGTTAATTTTCCTAGGATTACTGTGGGACACAAAACAGGAGAAAGTGTTTCTTCCACAGGACAAGGCAGCAAAGTTGCTGGTAAGATTACGGCAGTTTAGATCAGAGCAGACAGTACCGATCAGGGAGGTTATGTCGCTACTAGGACTAATGACGTCCGCCATTCCAGTAGTAGAGTGGGCCCAGGCTCACACTCTGGCACTACAGACTTGGTTACTGAACACTTGGGACAACACACAGGCTTCGCTAGACGGACAGGTTACAGTTCCAGACTATGTGTTGGAATCCCTGACATGGTGGGAGAATCCTCACAGACTGCAGTTAGGTCGACAGTGAGTGCAGAATTCTCCCCTAAAGATCTTCACGGACGCCAGCAGTTGGGGCCGGGGGTGCCACTGTCCGGAGCATCAGATGCAGGGGAAATGGCCAGTGGAAGTGCAGGTCAGGTCATCGAATTACAGGAAGTTGTTAGCGGTGCAGATGGGTCTGCTCTCTCTAGTCCCTCATATTTTGAACAAGGAAGTCATTGTATTTTCCGACAATATAGTAACTGTCGTAAAAACGGGTACCAGGGTACAGGATCTCAGAGGGTTAGCGTTAGAGGTGATCTCCTAGGCAGAGAACAATTTGATCTCCCTCACAGCAGCTCACATTCAGGGCAGGCTGAACAGATGGGCAGACTCGCTCAGCAGAGCACCAATCGAGTCTGAATGGTCAATAGTTCAGGAATGGGGACTACCCATATTACACCTGTTCGCAACTCCAGCCAACACAAAGCTGTCAGATTACATTCATCCTGCCTCTCCATCCAACAGACTGGATGCGCTATCACTATCATGGGCCACAGGGACTACTGGACGCCTTTCCCCCATTTAATCTAATTCCGAAGGTGCTCAGAACTCTGAGGGGTCCATGACATTTGAGGTCCAGACCAGC
Source organism: Hyperolius riggenbachi (assembly GCF_040937935.1). Lineage (NCBI taxonomy): Eukaryota > Metazoa > Chordata > Amphibia > Anura > Hyperoliidae > Hyperolius > Hyperolius riggenbachi. The sequence goes on along the minus strand of NC_090646.1, from coordinate 325,423,419 downwards.
CCTTCTATTTCGGGGTATTCCAATCCACCCGAATCCAGACCAGTTCAATCTGACGGTATGGATCATGAGTGGCAAATCCTAAGGAGGCAGGGGGTTTCAGACAGAGTGATCGCAACTCTGATCAAATGTAGAAAGCTTAATACTAGACAAATCTACTGTAAAGTTTGGAAAGTTTCTTGTTCTTGGAAACAAAAGAAGTAAGTGTGCTCTATCGGTTTACGTTACATTCTGGAATTTCTCCAGGATGGAGCAGATTAGATTATCGGCCAGTACACTGCGAGTACAGGTGGCCGCTCTTTCGGTTTTACTTAACAAGCAGCTAGTGGCAGAAATTTTGTTAGAAGTTTTTGAAACTGATGACTAGGTCACAACCGTTGCCTTAAAAGCTTGTGCCTTGTTGGGACTTATCCAAAGTTCTCAACTTTTTGTTTATTTCCAAAACCTTTGAACCACTTACTGATGTGTCTTTAAGAAATTTAACACTAAAGGTGGCCATACACTGGTCGATGTGCCATTAGATCGACCAGCTGACAGATCCCTATCTGATCGAATCTGATCAGAGAGGGATCGTATGGCTGCCTTTACTGCAAACAGATTGTGAATCGATTTCAGCCTGAAACCGATTCACCATCTGCTGAGCTGCTCCTGCCGTCTGTCCCCCCCGTATACATTACCTGAGGCTGGCTCTCGGGCATCTTCTCCGCATTGCACGGCTCTGTTCCGGCTCCATCCCGGCGCTTCCTGTGTTACTCCGTGACCAGGAAGTTCAAATAGAGCGCCCTCTATTTGAACTTCCTGGTCACTGCAGTGACACAGGAAGCGCCGGGATGGATGGAGCCGGAACAGAGCCGTGCAGCGCGGAGAAGACGCCCGGGAGCCAGCCTCAGGTAATGTATACTTGATCGGATCGGCCGCCGCTAGCGACGCGCACTTTACCCGCGTACGATCGAGGGTAATTTCCCGCACGACGCGATCGACGGGCCGATCCGATTTCGGGAGGAAATCGGATCGGCGGCTGCGTTTACCGCGAACGATTGGCAGCAGATTCGATCCCAGGATCGAATCTGCTGTCGAAACGGCCGCGAATTGAGCCAGTGTATGGCCTGCTTAAAGGTTGCATTCCTGGTAGCCATTACATTGGCCAGGAGAGTGAGTGACATTCAGGCCCTGTCCATCAAAGAACCGTATATGAGCATCCACAAAGATAAGATCATTTTCAAACCTGATCCTTCCTATCTAAGTTGCTTTTGCATTCCACAGGTCTCAGGGAATTGTTCTACCATTCTTTTCAACAGGTCCTAAGAATGACAGAGAGGTGGCAGTAAGTACCTTGGATATACGTAGAGCCGTTCTGATATACTTAGGAGCTAAATTGTGGCAGAAAGGTAGTCAGTTGTTTGTAGCATACGCAGGCAGGCGTATGAGGTTACAAGTATCTAAGAATTCGATATCCAGATGCACAATAAAGGGTATAAGAGGCGCCCTGGTGTAATAAAAGCATCTAAAAGCAGTTTAAAAACGGAAAATAAATTTAAGGTAGCTTACCTCAGTGACGAAAAAATCCTTGTATTTTACAAAGGTTTTTATTAGTAGCCTGTGCTACTAATAAAAACCTTTGTAAAATACAAAGATTTTTTCGTCACTGAGGTAAGCTACCTCAAATTTATTTTCCGTTTTTAAACTGCTTTTAGATGCTTTTATTACACCAGGGCGCCTCTTATACCCTTATTGTGCAATCATACCCCCTTACCTCACCCGTCTGAGGGGTGGGTACAGACCACACGTGGCTTTGACCACGGCGGATATCTGTCCCCTTTCTTTTACCAAGGAGAGTGACCGCATCCTGGTCCCTTGGGACCACCCCGAGTGGAGTCGGGTTTGTTGTCTCCACCTGCTTCCTGTGGTAGGTTGCCCCTCTACAACCCACCTTTGTGAGTAGTGTCTTACTTTTATTACGTTCCATTGTTTTTGACATGCTACACCATTGGGCTCCCACTTTTGTCTCCTGTATCTTTTTTCACTAGAGGGTGTTTTTGACACCCACATCCCACTTTGATATCCAGATGGATCAAGGATCTCATAACTCTAGTTTATACAGAGTCAGGTTTGAATACCCCGATTGGTGTTAACGCACACTCTACAGGATCTTTATCTACATCGTGGGCAGAGAAGTCGGGCGCTTCACTCAAGCAGATATGCAGAGCCGCAACTTGGTCTGGTTGTACGACCTTTTGTCAAGCACTACTGAGTGGAACTCCTGTCAAGCCAGGATCAAACTTTCGGTCGCAAAGTGCTTCAAGCTGTGATCCCTCCCTGAGGTAAGATTTCTCACTGATCTCTCGGGAGGAAGCCATCCTGAAAGACGATGAGAGAAGGACCCGGCTACTTACCGTTACTAGGGTTTCGACTAGTCCTTCGGGATGGCTTCTGCTACCCACCCTTTACTAATGTTACTGTATGTAAATGTATGTTATGTTTATGGGTGTAGGGTTTTCTCTTGTATGAAACTGAGTTGGTTATTAGGAGGGGAAGCTTATATGGGCTGGGGACAGATTAGTTCAATTATTTAATTATTGCCTGTTTCCTTTAGGGGTGGGTCAGTCTCCTCTTGGGAGGAAGCCATCCTGAAGGACTCGTCTAAACCCTACTACCGGTAAGTAGCCGGGTCCTTGTTGCATACATTTAAACAGGATTTATTTCCTTCCTTACTATTGTTCTACTTTGTGGTTTCTATTGAACTATTGTATCCTTTCAATGCAACAGGTATAGAGCCATGAAGTAAGATTTTGGCAGTTTTACTGTCTTGTTAGGTTTATTCTGCTGACAGTCAGGGTGTGTCCTGAAATCTGGTTTATAGGCATGCTTAGGAATAAACAGCTGGGCCAGCATTTGCCCTGAGACCTCGGCAATCAATGAGGACCTCACAATATTCTCCTCAAAAGGATCATTTTTTAACCTTTTGTGATGCTCCATCTTCAAACCTCCATGAAGCCCCACCCCTCAGGAATAAACCTGTGTACAACCAGTGACTTTAGTCCTGCCTCTGCCACAGCATTGGCCAGCACAGCATGTAGCAAGGGAAGAGGATCAAGTTGCCATGGATGGCTGCTTCAGATCAAAGGATACCTGAAGTGAGAGGGGTTTGGAGGCTAAATTCAGACACTACTGATGCTTGAAAGAGTAGCAGGATGCCAGAAAACTATTGATGTTTATTTCATTTTAAAGAGACACTGAAGCGGAAAAAACAATTATATATAATGGGGTAGAGCAGAGCAGAGGGTTGGAGCAAGGACACATAACACCTTTTATGGCCAAAAACTTATTACCCATGTTTCTTGTTAAACCTGTTTGGTGTCACAAGTCTGTGACAGATTCTTAGGGCTGACCTTTTGTGTCTGGCCTGGGGTCTGTCATGGAGAGACTCTCTAGGTCCCTGGACCATGTCCTCAGGCTGCTCCTGTCTAGGATACCTTCCCACCTGTTGGGCTATTTATGATACAGTCACATAAACTGTAACCGGACGTAGAAAAATCAAGGTCTATGACTTCCTACAAAAAATAAAGAGGAGTCTTGCTATATCTTATGCCCAACTCTGAGTTTAATATCGAGATTTCTCAATACATTGGTACAAAAAGTGAAAAATCAGGACAACCATTTTAAAAATAATTTATTAAATATACATGAATTTATTAGACTAATTGCAAATTAAATTAATGAATCCTACAAAATCCTTAAAATACTTCTTGATATACGCTTACTGCACAATTTCAGAGCAAAATGGACTACAAGATATTAACTAATCAGACCAGTAATCACAAGTAATTCAACCACAAGATATCTTATATTTTACTTTCCTGTAATCACTTTGATTATACAATACAATACAATAAAATTTCTATAACGCTTTTCTCCCATAGGGCTCAAAGCGCTTAAAGGGGTTCTTTCACGAAAAAAGTAGGCCGTTAAAAAAAAATGTGACAGATGACAGGTTTTGGGCCAGTCCATCTTTTTAAGGGGGATTCTCAGGGCTTTCTTTGTTTTCAACAGCATTTCCTGAACAGTTTAACTGCCAAAATAGCAAGATACCAGCCGGCCTCCCTAACCACTTGCACACTATTATGTCAGGATATATATATATTGTATATTTACCAATTATATGGAATCCTGTCGGTCCTATGATGTCAGCCCGATCTCCCCTCTCTGGAGACTTCTTAAAGGGAAGGTTCAAGCAAAATAAAAAGATGAGTTTCACTTACCTGGGGCTTCTACCAGCCCCATGCAGCCATCCTGTGCCCTCGTAGTCACTCACTGCTGCTCCAGTCCCCCGCTGGCAGCTTGCCGACCTCGGAGGTCGGCAGGACGCATTGCGTACATTTTTACGCATTCCTGCTAGTACAGAAACATCAACACATACATTTTTACGCGTTACTGGTTTAATGCGTACATTTTTACGCATTAAACCAGTAACGCGTAAAAATGTATGTGTTGATGTTCCTGCACTAGCGGGAATGCGTAAAAATGTACGCAATGCGTCCCGCCGACCTCCGAGGTCAGCAAGCTGTCAGCGGGGGACTGGAGCAGCAGTGAGTGACAATAAGGGCACAGGATGGCTGCATGGGGCTGGTAGAAGCCCCAGGTAAGTGAAACTCATTTTTTTTTATTTTGCCTTGGACATTCCCTTTAACTTCTTAGTTGTGAGTGTTCTCAAGGCTTGAGAGTCTGAGAGTCTTCCCAAGGCTTGAGATTGTGTGTGAGAGTCTGGGAGTCCTGTCCTTTGAGATCTTAGTGTCTCCTGCAGTGACTGTGTCTTAGTTTATCCCTCTTCTCTATCTAATGCTGGGCATACATGGCTTGAATCTGAGCCATTTAGATGGCTCGATAGAAGATTTCCGACATGTCCAATCTTCCGCCCGATTGTTTCCGTGCTCAATTCTGCATGGAGAACAACAGGAAAAGATAAGAAAAATGAGCGGAAGAGAATTGCCTGCAGAATCGAGCGCAGAAAACGATCGGGCATGGAATCGAGCCGTGTATGTCCAGCATAAGACTCAACTCTGGGGATTAACGTCTATCCAACTGGAATTGGAGGGTGTATTCTTCAGGTTATAATATAACTAGGTAATTAAAATGTTTATTTTAATGACCTGCACTACCTGTAGATATTATTGCCTTACATATCATGATCGAGAGATCCCCCAGCAGATGGCACTATTGTTTTAAATGTCGTTCTGAGAGTATACAAAAACACGGAGTAAACGTTGAACCTCTCAATATAGTGTTAAACATTACTTGTTAGCATTGCTTTATCGGGAACGATGCTTAACCACTTTCCCCTCCACTACAGTATATCTACGTCAGCTGTGGCATCCTCCAAGCCACAGCGACGTAGATATACTGACCTGGCTGCAGCCCTGCTGTGCACGGTCGGGTGCTCTTTAGAGTGCACCCTCCGGCACTGTCAGCTGCAATACTAATTGGTGGAAGGGAACATGTTCCCTTTTGGCCAATTAGTATACCCCCCTCCCATGAATGATCGCTGCAGTAGTGAACTGCAGCGATCCTTCACCTGTCCCCCTCGGCGCACATATAGTTAATAAAAGGCACAAGCAAGCAGCCACACTCACCTACCTCGTTCCTGCGACTGTCCTGAAGGCTGATCCTCCGATCCCCTCTCTGCAGTCAGCCGCATATTGCCGGAAACCCGGGTCCCGGCTTGATGACGTCATCAAGCCGGGACCCGGGTTACCGGCAATATGCGGCTGACTGCAGAGCGGGGATCGGAGGATCAGGCTTCAGGATAGTCGCAGGACCGAGGTAGGTGAGTGTGGCTGCTTGCTTGTGCCTTTTTATTAACTATAGGTGCACGGAGGGGGCTGCCTGATGGGGGGGGGGGGGGGGGGACATCTGGCTATAGTTTCTTGGGGGAAGGGGAGGGGGATATGCAAAGGGGGGTATACATGTTTACTGGGGGGCATCTGAGGAACCAATACTGGGGGCACGTTTGGCTATAATGGGGGGCAGCGCTAATCCTGGGGGTACATCTGGCCATAATGGGGGTAATCCTAATCTGGGGACACATCTGGCTATAAAGAGGGGCACTATTCCTGGGGGTGCATCTGTCAATCTTTTCTGGGGGTGGCAAACACGGGACACATCTGGCTATGCTGGGGGGGGGCTAATATTGGGGACACATCTGGCTATACTGGGGGGGGGGGTGATACTGGGGACACATCTGGATATCTATACTGGGGTGACTTTAACTGGTGGCACAGTTTTTATGTCAATCGCACTTTTTATTTTTAAACAGAAATTGGTCAAAATTGAGAAATAGTGATTTTTTTTTTTTTATTTTCCCCCCTTTTTCCCATTAACATGCATAGAGAGAAAAATTTTACTTGGGACCAAATACCCCCCAATGAAAGCTTAGTTTGTCTTGAAAAAAAAGATATATAGATCGTTTATGTGGCACGAGTACAGATTAAGTTATTGGTGATTAAACAGGGACACCGCTAAAGCGTCAAAACTGCTCTGGTCAATAAGGGGAAAACAAGGTCTGGATGCGAAGTGGTTAATTCCTTCAATACACAGAGTAGGCTAGTGCATAAACTAACTGGCCAAAACTAGCCCCTTCTAGAAAATTCAGCTGATCTTTTCCCAAGTAGTTGGTGTTTATCTTGTGTCTGTCTTTTTAGCTATAGAGTTACTCATTACAATCTTAACAAACATGCAGCTCTGTCCTGTAGCAAGCTTTAAAATTCTTCCTATGGCCTCGATTCATCAAACAGTTTTCGGTGAAAATTTGCTGTTCGTTAATTTACCGCATGCGAAATTTACAGACTGCTTAGTAGTATTCAGCAATTTTTTTAGTTGTCGGCAGTTGTTTGTTAAAAGATTGCTAGTGTTCGGTAATGACACTAGCGATCTTTTAGCGAATACAAACAGTTTTTAAAGTGCATTATAGGCAATTTAAAGAGAACCTGAACTGAAAATTAACAGTGAAAATAAACAAACACGTCATTAAAAAAAAATGGCCATTTCCCCATAGCAGCTTCCTGGTCAGCACACTGTTAACCTCCCTGGCGGTTAATTTTTTTTGCCACTTAGGCAAAAATCCTTTATTTTATTTTTTTAATTTTTTTTTTGTTTTTGTTTCATGTAAAGCTACCAGAGTGTGGCGCAGGTGTCCCTCTAGTGCTTTTGTCGCCGGCATCAATAGCAAACAGGGGAACGCGTATATAACTCGCTCCCCTGTTTGGCTTCTCCTGTCGCCATGGCGACGATCGGAATGGCGTCAGCCGACGTCCTGACGTCAGACGCCTCCGATCCAGCCCATAGCGCTGCCCGGAACTCAGTGGTCCGGGCAGGGCTCTGGCGGGGGGCACTTGCGCCGCTGCGTGCGGGCGATCGCCGCAGAGCGGCGGCGATCGAGCTGTATGCGCGGCTAGCAAAGTGCTAGCTGCGCGTACAGCATTTTAAACTGAGCAAATCGCCCCACCAGGGGCTGAGATATCTTCCTGCGCGGCATAGCCCGAGCTCAGCTCGGGCTTACCGCCAGGAAGGTTAAACTGCAATATTGCCCACTTGAGCCATAGGGAATGCAGCAGTCCTTTTTAGCGCTGCTAGATTTGGGCGCAGCCGGTGCCACCATAGACTGTGTAATAGGAATTACAGCTATAGCGGCACTCAGTAACGTCGGCGCCGTCAGAAGACTGAGCTGAAGTAACTTATAAAACACTATAATTCGGCCTCCAGCAATTGCTGGAAGCCGAATTACTGTATATCATTCCCCACCATCCATGGAGGCCTGGAATGGGAATAGTAATCAACACGGCCCGGATTTCTGCAGAAGCAGGATCAGCCATATACCGGCAGTATCCTGCGCTCAAGTCTCCCATGCCGATTTCAAATGTATGCATAGGGAAACATGGACATTACCTTACATATTCAGTTGTTACTGACAGCAGCTGATATATAACTGGCAGCAATCTTGTCAGAACTGGAGGGGACCACTGTAAGAAGAAAATGGTGAGTTTCTGAGAGGAACTGACGGCGATGTAAGGATGTAATATTTATTTGCAGCTACATCATGCGTTTATTTTAAATCATTTTACTCAGATCCGGTTCCTGTTAAATACACTGACAGCAGAAACATAAATAACGACAGGGCAGTGCAGGCGATATTGCACTCGTCCTGACACGCCCAAATTTACCGCTCTGACACGCCACCTTTCTGCGTCTTGAATACTAGTTTCGGAAAATTTACTGCACTATTACCGCCGGAACACTGCATGCACGATATTGACATGCGATGTCATTCATGAATACTAACGTCCGCAAAATGATAGTGCTAAATTACCGAATGCTCGATTAAGCGTTCGGTAACACTTCATGAATCGAGGCCAATGTCTGAATATATGGACTATATGGAACAATTACATTTTATATCTATATAAAAAGATATATTGTATGTGTGTGTGTGATTTTTCCTAACAAATTAATTCAAGCTCATGTTGCAATAATGAGTACACCCAAATTATAGTCTTAGGGTCTTAGAATTTTGTAGTCTTAAAGGATACCAGGCTATGGTAAAATAAATGCAGCATGTGTAGGGGAAAAAAGACATACTCACGGCTCCCCTCGCTCCCAGCCAGCGGGTCCCGCTCGTCTGCTACAGCTCCCGGTACCGGCCGACTCATCTGACCCCTGACCCGGACATACTGCACTGCGCATGCGCAGTATGTCCAATCATCTTCCCTTCTGCCGTTGCATCATGACGGCAGAAGATCGGACACTCCCCCGCCTCCTCCCTGCCCAGCGTGTGCGCTCCACTAATAAAGCTAGCGTGACATGCTAGCTGGAGTCACGCTGGGAGCGGCGATTTGGAGAGAGAGCGGAGGGGGAGTGAGTTGGGATGGACGGGAAGCCGGCACTTATTATGAAAGTGTCCGCTTCCCGTCCATCCCAACTCACTCCCCCTCCACTCTCTCTCCAAATCGCCGCTCCCAGCGTGACTCCAGCTAGCATGTCACGCTAGCTTCATTAGTGGAGCGCACACGCTGGGCAGGGAGGAGGCGGGGGAGTGTCCGATCTTCTGCCGTCGTGATGCAACGGCAGAAGGGAAGATGATTGGACATACTGCGCATGCGCAGTGCAGTATGTCCGGGTCAGGGGTCAGATGAGTCGGCCGGTACCGGGAGCTGTAGCAGACGAGCGGGACCCGACGGCTGGGAGCGAGGGGAGCGGTGAGTATGTCCTTTTTTTTTCCCCTACACAT